>NC_058133.1:12663755-12673601 GCF_016433145.1 Gracilinanus agilis | reverse complement strand
TCCATCTCTCCTCCCTTCCTCTCTTTATTCTCTTCTCCTCCTTCCATCTCTCCTCCCTTCCTCTCTTTATTCTCTTCTCCCCTCCTTCCATCTCTCCTCCCTTCCTCTCTTTATTCTCTTCTCCTCCTTCCATCACTCCTCCCTTCCTCTCTCTTTATTCTCTTCTCCCCTCCTTCCATCTCTCCTCCTCTCCTCTTCCCATCGCTCCCGCAGACTTCCTTCCCTTTTTCTCTTACACATGTCGCCTCCAGCTACTCGCCCTCACTTCTAAGCCCAAAGTTTGTAGCACTCCAGAAGGGAAAGGGAAGAGAAATCCCAAATCTGAGGTACAACCTCTGTTGCCTGGCAGGGGGAGGGGGAAGGGGGGCTGTCTTGTTTCCCCAGCTGGCAAACAATAGGGTTGGACCGAAGTGAGGTGTCTCCTTGGCCTCTGAACCCCACGGTGCTGCTGTCCCCCTGACCCAGTTCTGAAAGGGAAGGATTTTGGAAGAATCCAGGAAAGGGAAGAGCCATGTAAGCCAAGGAAAGTCCTTCTAGAAACACATAAGGATGCGCGGAGCTCCGTCCCACACAAAGACGAAAATGAAACAAACGCTTCCAATATGACAATTTCTTGCACTCAAGAAACTTCCAGGCTGGGGCAGCAGAGTGGCTCCGTGGATAGAGCACCAGACCTGGAGCCAGGAGGAGTGAGATTCCTATTTGGCTTCACCTACATCCTAGCTGTGTGACCCTGGGCAAGTCACTTAACCCCCCTTGCCTAAACCTTGCCCTTCTGTATTAAAGTTGTTACTAAGACAAAAAGTAAAGGTTTAGAAAAAGAAAAGAAAAACTTCCCATCTACTAGGACGACCATCAGTGGTCTAACACAGGATGCAATCAAAGCAAAGGAGAGCGAGGCAACGGGCCGAAGGAAACTGGAGGAAGAGATGAACAGGGGGCAGGCTCCATGGAGGTGGTGACCCCTGGAGGCGATGGGTGAAGGAAAAAGGGAGTTCATTTTCCTTAAGTTCCAGCTTGGCATCACAGAAAGTCAGGACGGGAAGGGCCACCCGAGGGCCCCTTGTTCAACCTCTGTCTGGCCAAACCACCCTCTTTTCAAATCCCCGTCAAGTGGGTAATGGCCCCAATGATCCCCAGTGAAGGGGACCCCAGTGCTCCCAGGGAGGCCAGTCTTTTGGAGCCCTCCATCTCTAGGCACCAGGCATTTGCTCTGGCAGTCTTCAGTGCCTGGAACGCTCTGCCCCCTCATGCCCTCTTCCTTCAAGTCCCAGCTCGAATCCCACCTGCAGCAAGAAGCCTTTCCCAAGCTCTCATCATTCTGGCACCTCCCTTCTTCTAATTCTTTCCCATCTGTCCTCTGTGCAGCCTGCTTGTCCATCGATGTCTTCCGCTTCAGACTGGGCGATCCTCGAGAGCAGGGCTCTTTCGTCTCTTTCTTTATCCCCGTGCTTAGCACGAGGCCGGGCACAAACTAGGCACTTCCAGTCTAGTCCCTCCATTTCAGAGATGAGGAAGCTGGGGCTCACAAAGGGATGCTGTTAGTGCCCTCAGAGGCCTTCTGGTCCGATCCATTTATTTTATAGACGAGGAACTGAGGTCCCCAGAGGTTAGCACTTGGCACAGTGTCTGGTACATAGTGTTTGATGAATGCCTATTTCCTTGGCTTATTGATCTGAATGACTCACCCAGAGTCACACAATGAGTAAGTGTGTGGAACAGAATTTGAACCCAGATCTTCCTCATTCCAAGAACAACACTGTATCTGCCACCACAAGAGGATGCTTTTCCTGACATCAAGCTAAAATCTGCCTGCCTGCAACTGCCGCTCACTGCCCTCTGGAACCAAGCAGAATACGTCCAGTCACCCTTTCAAACACTGGACCCTTCTGCCCTCTCGCCTCCTCCCCAGCTCCAGAGCCCATATCCTAACCATGCTCCCACTGTCAGGCAGATGAGCCCCTGGGGAGAGGCCTTCCCTGCCCGGTCTGCCACACACGGGGAGAACTGCTCCAGGTGTAACTGCAGCGTGGGATCTGGCCATCTGAAAGCCTGTGCTCCAATCCCACTCCCCCAACTAGTCAGTGGTGCAACCTTGGGCAAGCCGCTTAATCAGATCCTGTGGTTTCCTTATCTAGAAAATGGAGAGGATAAGGCTTCCCATTTCACAGAACTGCCCAGAGAAAAGTGCTTTGTGGAACTCCAAGCGCTATTAAAATGGAAAGCATGGTGACTGCCCAATAGAAATAGTTCCCTGAGGGAGATTGGGTTCTGGAGTATCTTCAGGAAGGGAGGAGTTCAGGGACATCATGGGCTAAAGAAACTTTGGAGAGTTTGTCTGTGAAAGGCCCATGAGGCAAAAAACCCAAAATGCTTTAATATATAATTTATTGACTTATCTGTGCATTCTGAGTCCCTCCCCCCACCCCTGCCCTGTAGAATACACGCTTAGGGAGGGGAGGGACCATTTTGTTTTGGACTCTGCATCCCCAAAGGTCTGCCCCATAAGAAGTGCTTAATAATAAATGCTTTTTGGATTGAGCTGAATGAAAAAGGAGCAGAAGATCTGAGTTCAAATCCTCACCCTCCTGCTTACTATCCCAGTGACTCTGGGCCTCCGTTTACTTATCTGTAAAATGAAGGGATTAGACTAGAGGGCCCTTTTAGCTCTAAAGCAATGATCTTACCATCCCTGACTGCATTCCTAGAATCAAATATTCCCAGCTGTTATGGCTCATCATTTTTTCTAGCTTACAAAGTAGCATCATCCCAAGCAACAAGCATTTCTGAAGCCTCTCTGAGATCCGGTGCAAACCCAAAAGTGAAAGGGAGCCGATTTCAGGGATGATACATTGTATCAGAGATACCACCTGTACCCGGCCTAGATGGATACAATGTATATACAATGTAGCACTAAGGCAGCCGGGAAGGAAGTTTGCGTAGGAAGGAGATGCTCCGAAGGACCAAAGAGTTCTCTAAAAGATAACTATGTGACAATGAACAAACTGCATTTACCCGATGCTCTGGTGCTGGCTGTGGATGAAGAACAGAAAGAGACTGTGGGAAACTGATGTGCTCAGAAGGCCATTCACTGGAGGGGGAGGGGAAGGGGGAGGGAAGGCCCGGAGCGGGGGAGAGAGGCTGAATGTAACTCAGGAAGAACGGAATTCAAGCCCGGCCTCAGAGGCAGCCTCGCCAGGGCATCCTGGGCAAGTCTCCCGCCCCCTAAGTAAAATGAAGGCGTAGCCACGCTCCCTCCATCTCTAAAGGTACCACCTGGTAGATGATAAAGACAGAAAGGCTGACGGGAACTGCCTGACTAGCTCCATTAAACTAATGACTTAGGAGGTGTGTCCACTGGTATTTTTATTATGTAACACGGCGAGTTAAAAAATAAATAAATAAACCAGACTCTTTGTCGTTGTCATTTTTCAACCTGAAAACTAGAGACCCTAATCCAAGCCAAACAAGGCTCATCTGCATAGCTACGCCAATTAAATAAATTATGCAAAGTAAGCTGATGTAAGTCACCCCTGCCAAGAGAAGGAGGGAGCAGCACCGGGTGGTTCATCCCACTCGTGCTCCCTGAGGATAACGGAGCCTGAGATCGAGGCTTATTAGTGGACAGGGCTGAGAGGATCCCAAAGGTTGAGGGGAACCACTGGGGTGAGGGAGCTCAAGGAAACCCAGCCAGGTTTCCACGGAGCTCGTCCCCTAAAGACACCAGAGGGATGGGTTTGAGGGGGCCCAACAGGAGTCTGAATGGCAGTTCTGGGTGATCTTGGGCCACATTTTCCTGTTTCTCTACAATGAGGGATTTGGACGAAGCTCCTTCCAGCTCTGGATCTAGGATCCCCCAATGCCCCAGGAGAGCTCACCTTCGGGAGACAACTCTCAGCCCTCGCAGGGAAGTGGGAGCTGGGAAGGTTCAAGAGCCGAGCCATCCCTTCAAGCCTTCACCTCGAACACAGGAGTAGCTCATCCGAGAATCCTGGTTATTTTTATCCTCAAAAAGAGCCGATTGTAGAAAGGTAAGTGCTCAGAGGACAAGTCTGTCCCTCCTAGAGGTGGTGCCAAGGCTTGGGTGCAGAGACTTCGGGCAGGAGGATCAGAATTCAAATGCTACCGCTGATGCTTAGTAACCGGGGAAAGGGGGCATGCATGGAACTGAACATTGCTGAGCCTCGGTTTCTTCTTTAAAATAGGAGTACTAGGGGCAGCTGGGTAGCTCAGTGGATGGAGAGCCAGGCCTAGAGACAGGAGGTCCTAGGTTCAAATCCGGCCTCAGACACTTCCCAGCTGTGTGACCCTGAGCAAGTCACTTGACCCCCATTACCCACCCTGACCACTCTTCCACCTAGAAGCCAATTCAGAAGTTAAGGGTTAAAAAAAAATAGGACTACTACTACCTCGATGCTGAGTTTACAGTACAGTTGTGAGATTATAACGCCATGCTATATATCATACATGTAGAATCTATTTAGAACACATTTAAATGTATATTAAACATGTATGATAACACAACATGTGTGTAACAAGTGCTCTGTAAACAGGTTTAAAGGGTTACATAAATGGCCTAGAGTAAATGGGACGAGAGAGAAGCGGGGGAATAGGCTTGCTCTGTGCTGGACAGGGCCCTGGGAGCGGAGGTCAAACAAAACAGCTCCAGTAAAACTAAAACTGTGCTCCAAACCCAGGCTAGGCCAACTCTGCTTTCATTATATAACGACGTGGTATTTTTCCCCTGCCTCATTTCAGCAGAGAAGTATCGCGTTGGAATATTTTTAGTCCGGCTCCCTACCACACCCAGGGCTCGTTCTTTCTCTTTTTCCTCCCAGATCCAGCTCTTGGGCCGCTCCTGGGCCCCTCTTCTGCCTCTTTCCCCCTCTGTGTTGTAATCTGCTGGAAGGGATGGCTTGAAGGCTCCACAGGCTCCATTTCAAAATGACCCGTCCTTAGTGAATCCTGCCAAGCCTGTCTTCAATTACCGGCCACTTCCCCATTACTGGAAGAGCACTGCTTACGAAGGCAGAGGCTCGGTCAACCTCGAACTCGGGGCCCCTGGCTTCTGTGGCGCGTTGGGTCACACGTTCTCTGGCCCTCAATCTCTCTCCTCTTCCAACATGGGCCATCCACCTGTAAGGAAGGCGTGAGCTCCCTGGCAGAAGGCAGTTCCAGGGCTGCCGTCCTAGCTTGTAAGAGTCAAATGGCAACCGGGGGGATGAAGTGAACGACTTGACTTTTGATCCTGGCCTTTAGGCAGCCTCCATGACTCCAGCTTGATTCTTCACTCTCTGGGTTACCTTAGGTGGGTCATTTCCCTTTCCTGGCCTCAGCCTCTCCACTTTTCAAATGAGAGGGTGGATGGACTTAAAATGAGCCTAACAATGCCTGAAATGTCTACCTCTGAGCATCCTCCAGGGGTTCAAAAGAAGGGTTTGTAAAGGGTTTTAAGGTCAATTTTAACCTCCCAGGTTGGCATTTGCCTCAGGAAAGGATTTTGATGGTTTGTTTTGATCTGTGAAGAGAAGAGGGGAGGGGAAGGAGGCTGGGAGGGGGGGGGGCAAGCTCTGACCTCATCTTTACCTTTCTGTGTGGGCCAGGGACCCCTCGGTGGCAGTCTGGGGAAGCCCAGCATCCCTCCTAAGCATATAGAAACAGAAATAGCCAGGACTGCACTGGAATTCAGTGCAATGAAATACGATTATCCATTGATCTCTACTGAAAAGGACGGACCCAGGGCTACCAATGCATGGATCGATGTGGCGAAGGTCCTCCTCTGCTCTGTTCATGCATGGAATTAGATCTCAAGTTCCTTCCGTGGTTCCACACAGACTATCAGACTGAACCTCCCCAGGAGGAAGATCCCCCCAAGGAGGGGGTCCCCAGAAGCCAGGGCCAGCCCTGCTTCAGTTTACAACTCTGCCTATTCTTTTAAAAAAACAAGCCAAACCCCTTCAGGCTTAGAATCCACATTCATTATCCATTCCAAGGCAGAAGAGCTAGGTTAAGTGACTTGCCCAGGGTCACCCGGCTAGGAAGTGTCTGAGGCCCCATTTGAACCCAGGTCCTCCTGTCTCCAAGCCTGGCTCTCTAGCCACCTCACTGCCCCCTCTTTGTCCATTCCTTGTCAAGGGAATTCAATGGTGGAGGAAAGTCGGACCCTAACTGTGGTAGAGCTGCCGATTTTTTACTCCAGGTACTCCCCAAGGCTAATCCTGTGGGACAGTGACACTGTCAAGGGAACATGAAAAAGAAGGGACAAAGGGACGGAATGGAAAGCAAGACAAAAAAGGAGAGAGAGAAAAAGGAGTGAGTGAAGAAGGGAGGAAAGAAAAAGAAAAAGAAAAAGAAAATCAACAGGGGACTGGCTTTGGGAGTCCAGAAGACCTAGGTTCGAATCCTGCTTCTAGCACTTACCCACTGTGGGACCAAGGATCCAACCACCACACCGTCTTGAAGCCCGCAAGGTATCAAGCACTCTGCTAAAAGGTCTCGGCTGGGGAGCCTCAGTGTCCTCAGGGGAGAGAGTGATGGATCGGGAGTCTAAGTGCTGCCAGCTACCTGTTCCTGACATTGCATACAAGGCAACTCATTTCCCCCCCTCGAGACTTGGGTTTCTTCCCCTGTAACACGGAGGTGCCCCGCGGCCTCAGAGCCGGAAGGGAGCTCTGGGGTCCTCTAGACCCGCCCAGCGGGGGCAGCACCTCTGAAATCCCAGCCTGCTATGACACGCTGTCTCTGGGCGACTGACTCAAGCGCTGCGGGTCTGTTTCCCCATTTGTAAAATGCAAGCACTGGACCACGTGATCTTTGAACTCACATTAGTGCCTGCAGAGAGACACCCACAAATGTAGATGCAGACATGTATGTAAGTCTCATGTCTCCATCTCCCTAAGGTGAAGTGACTTGCCCAGGGTCACCCAGCTCTAAGGCCCGGAGGCAGGGCTCCTAAATAATCCTCCAGTCGCTATGCCAGCTCATTCCCTCTTGGAGGTTCCTTCAGACTCAGAGTCTCGGGTGCTCTGACGCCTAAAGGGGGGATCCCAGTCCCCCGAGCGCTGTCCTCCCAGGAACACCGGCTACCTCAAAGGAAATGACCCCCTCGGCGGGGCTGGGGGCCTCTCAGGGTCCTGGGGGTACCTTCTGGCTAAGAGGCTGCTCCTACCTGGCAGAAGCGGGCTTTATCCATCATCCCAGGTGTTGGGGAGACCCAAAAGCCCGTCCTTGTTATCTTTGAGGGGGGGAAGAAGGACAGGCAGCGTGGAAAGCTCACCAAGTCTGCACATCGGGGTTCAAATCGAACACCCAGGTGGCTTTCAGCAGGGCCTACAAGCTCTGGGCGCCTCGACTTCTCCTTGGCTAAGAGAAGGGAGTGGCACTACCTGGCTGGCTTCTGGATTTCCTTCCAGCTTTAGGTCTAGGATTCTCTGATCGCTGCATCAGAGAACTTAGAAGTCCTAGAGCCAGCCCCGCCCCCCCACAGAAGTCCAGAGCCTGTCGGGGGTCCGGGGCCACGGCCTGCCAGCTCTGACTCGCTGTACTTGAGCAGCTTTCCACAGAGCCAAGCTCCAGTGGGTCCAGTTGGGGAGCGCCCCTACCAGGCACCTCTCTGGGCTTGCCATTGGCGTGTCTGGCCAGGACGCCAATCTGGGGGGAGCCGGAAGCTGAAGCTCCTGCCATGGAGGATGGGCTCCTGGGAGGCCGGAGAAAAGACTCCCCTCTGGAGCACGAAGGAGAGCCGCTCCCGGCAGCCCCTGCCTGCCTCCCCTTTTGGCCCAGGGGCGGGCAGCAGATGTTTCTCCCACAAAGTCTCCAGCGTCCAGCAGCCTCCAGGCTGGCCCAGCCCGCTAAGAGATGCTGCCTCATTCCAAACCCCGAGAACGCTGTACTTATTAGTGCCCCCCATGGAAAACGAGGCCGGGGAGCTTGGGGGAAGCCGAGTCCTGGGAGCAGGCCTCCTGCTAGGGAGGAGCCAAGTCCAAAGGCGAGGATCGGATTTCGGTGACCAAGTTGGGCAATCCCTGAGTCAGTGACACCGTTCCGGACCTGCCGAGGGTCTTAGTCATCTCGGAAAGGCTATATTTAACAGCTTCGCTTCGAGATGACCAGTTGCCACCCTCACTCCATTCCGGCCAGCCCCGGCTGCTTCCGGGGAGGATTCAGTTTTTGGGCCTCCCCGAGGCAGAGGACCACAAGAGGGCTTACAAAAGAGGCAGCCCCGAAGCCATGAATAATTCAGGCCATACGACCACCATGCCAGGCACTGGGCTTGGTACCCAAGTGCATCCCCCGGAACCTTCCCGAAGAACGCCCTGAAGGAGCTTTTCCCTCTCCCCCTCCTGGGAGAGAAGCTCAGCAACAGATGCTAAGGCCACCTCTCTCCCCCCTCCCCAACCTGTCTGGCCCTCCCTTCTCTTATTGGAAGTTGATGGGGGTCAGCGATGAGGCTCCCGCCGGCCCCCTAGTCTGAGGCCCCTTGCCGGTTGGCTAGCAAAGTCTGGGGCCGTCAGGAGGGGGAGGGGGGCATTTAAAGAGGAGTCTCCTCTGGAGAGAGAAAGTGAGGGAAGCTGGGCTGCTCCTTTCTCCTGCCTCCTCCTTCCAACACCTGCCATTCATTAGCCGAGGAGCAACAGTTATACATGTGTGCCTATTGCCCAAGTCTGCAACTCCAGTTTCCAGCGGTAAAGCCACCAGAAGGCCCAAAGGGCAGAAGGAGTGGGCTGGGGCTGGGGCTGCTTGGAAAGGAGGGCGAGGGGCCCTGGAAGCTGCCGCTTCTCAGCTCATCTCCCCTTAAGGCCGGGGGCGTGGGGGCATAGGTGTGGTCCTGGAGAGATCAGGAAAAGGAAGCGGGAGAGCAAAGAGGGGAGCTCCCCCCCACCCCAGGAAAAGAGCCAGAGGGGACTTAGTTAGGGGCCGGCTGTGGCCAAGTGCCCTCCCCGCCGCTATCTTTAAACTCGATCCAGAATCGCAGTATCAAAGCCACAAATAATTATTCGAATAAAAGAACCAGCCCCCAGCGCCTGCCAAGAGCTTCCGAAGAGCAATAAACAGGTTAGCCCCGAGAGGGGAAAGCGAGGCAGAGGGGTGGGGCCGGGGAGGGTCGAGAGGGGCTCCCAGGACCCGTAGAGAAGTCTCTGGCTTCCCCCGCGTCCCCCTCCAAGCGCCCCTTCATCCCCCGAGAGAAGCTGCGTGGCAGGTCCCGGGCTGAAGATGTCAGGCTGGCCCTCCCCCTCCTCTGCCTCCCCCACCCCGCCCCCATTCTCCCTCCTTCCTACCCGGGGGCCCAGTCCAGCCTGTCCGCTCCGTCCGTCTGTCGGTCCGGCCAAGCGTGCGGGGCGAGATCCCGGCTCGGCTGCTTGGCGCCAAGCCCAGCTGCGCGGTGGCCCCGGCCGCGGTGGCTGCGCTGGTGGCCGCGCTGGTGACCGCGGGGACTCACTCGCGTCTTCCTTCTCCTGCCCCCCGCTCCTCCTCCTCCTCCTCCTCCTCCTCGGCCCCTCCTCGAAGACTCCTCCCGCCGGATCCTTCATGTAAACAACATGCAGCAGCCGCTATTGACAGTGGCCGCTGGCGGGCGGGCGGGCCAGCACCCGGGGAGGCGGCCAGCGGCCGGGAGGGGCCAGGATGGCGAGTGCGCAACACCCAGCTCGGGCCCGGGCCGGGGGCAGTGCCAGCCGGCCGGGCCAAGTGAACGCGCCCCCCCCCCACTCCCCCACCAGGGAGCCTGACCCGGGGCGGCCTGGGGGAGTCGCTGTCTCAGCATCCTCGGACTGCCCCGCCCGTCCCAGCCCTGGGAGTGAGGGGCTGCTCGGCCGCCAGTTCTTTATCCGGGGGGCGGGGGCGGGG
>NC_058133.1:12649533-12661988 GCF_016433145.1 Gracilinanus agilis | reverse complement strand
TTTATTTATTTGTTTGTTTGTTTGTTTGTTTGTTGATCTATTTATCTGCCTATCTATTTGTTTATTTGCTTATCTATCCATCCCTTTCTCTATTTGTTTCTTTATACATTCATTTATTTGTTTGTTTACTTATTTATTTGTTTGTTTGTTTGTTTGTTTCTTTATTTCTCTGGCTGCCTCTTTAAAGAAAGCTAGAGTTTCTAAAAGTCAGAAAGGAAAGGAGATCATTGCAGCAGTGAGCTACAGCCTGTGCAAAGAGAGAGTGGAAGGGAATCTGTACCATCTTGGTGGAAAACTTGAATGTCAGACTCCCTTTGTGTATGCTCGATGTGCCACAGAGCCTAGTGGTTGGGGCTCAGTGGGCAATGGTGACCAGCAACAGCTATAATAATAATAATAATAATAATAATAATAATAATAATAATAACAACAACAACAACAACAATAATAATAATAAAGAGTGTATTAATACGGTCTCCCAGCAAGGTGGTGGCAAAGTCTAACTACTGGCCACAGTGATGTTTCTAGAGTAATCTGATGGCTCTCTCAAAGGGCAGGGGAGGAGGATGGAGAGAGATTGGACCGGAAGGCCCCCCAGAGCCCAGAAGGCGCGTGTGCCACGTCCAGAGACTGCCGCCAGTGCCCCGGCTCTCTCTCCAGCACACACCGGGCCATCTCCCTCGCCCACACCCTGCCACCGCCTCCTTCTGGACGCTCTTCCTCCCCCGCAGGGGCCAACGAAAGCCACCGCGGAGTCCGCCTTTTAGAAGGAACAGCCCGGATCTTACCCGGGATTATTCTTTCACATTCCGGGGGCCGCCCTGGGAGGGATTCCTGTTCCGCCCCTGTGCTGGAGTTCATTCCGGAGGACGATGTCGCTTTTCTCCTTCGAGCAGAGGCGAGAGGTTTCGAGCAACCCAGCGCCCCGCCCGGGACCGGCGGATCCGAGGGATGGCACGCCCGGGCGGAAACCCTCTGCGCTGGTGCGTTTTATGGCATTGGACGTTTTTAGGGACTGACGCCAAGTTCTTTACCAGCTACTCCAAAGGGCCCCGCGCTTGCTTTGCTCCCTTGGGTGCCGCTCCTAGCCAAAGTTGCATTAAGCCCATTTTCTTGGCTTAGAAAACTCACCAGAGCTTTTAAATGCTTGTTGAGTGAATAATCGATAGTAATGCTCGGGCCGGGCCGGGCAATTTTGCCAAATGCTCGGGTGTCTGAGAGGGAAGCCTTCGCCGGCTGATGTGGCGGGTCACGCCGCCCTGCTGAGACTTTCCCCATGTCAGTCAGACTAGAGCTGGACTTCTACGTCCAGTTCTAGGTGAAACAGTTCAGGAAAGCTTGGCCAAATAATGCTCCGGGCCTCGGGCGGGTCGCCCTGCTTTGGGTCTCCCCCGCCGGCGCTGTGACCTCAGGCTAATTCCTGTGGCTCGAGCAACTCTGAGGACTCGAAGTTGCCTCCTGAGAGTCAGTTGGGGGTCAGGACAGCTTCCCTTGGGAGAGGGGAGACTTGGGGCAGGGGGGAGGGCTGTCGTTTTGTCGGGTCATTTCTTAGTCCCCTCCCCCTTTCAGATCTCATTTGGGGCCTTCTTGGCAGAGATACTGCAGTGGTCTGCCATTTCCTTCTCCAGCTCATTTTACAGATGAGGAAACTGAGGCAAACAGGGTAAGTGATTTGGCCAGGGTCACACAGCTGGTAAAGTGTCTGAGGCCAGATTTGAACTCAAGAAGATGAGTGCTCCTGACTCCAGGCTGGGCGCTCCAGTCACGGTGCCATCCAGCTGCCCCCAGGGCTACACGTCCTCAATTCATTTGAAGGGCTCTCCGTCACAGAGGCATCAAACTTCTTTTTGGACCCAGAGGACAGCCGTCAGACCAATGGGTAGAAGATGCAGAGAGGCAGATGTAGACTTGATTAGATGTGAAACTTAAACACTTAGAAAATGCAAGAAAAATCACAGACCTGAAAAGGACCTGAAGGACTGTTGAAGCCAACTCCCTCATTTACAGATGAGGCATCTGCCAGGGGGACACGTCAAGTGACTCACTCAGGGTCCTACAGTTAGTAAGTATCTAAGATGAGATTTGAACTCAGATCTTTCTACTTCCCTGTCTGGTTCTCTCTTCCTGTGAGCCATGCAAAGGTGGAACGAGCTGCTTCTCTTGAAGGTTGTTTGTAGAGTCAAGTCAGCAAGCATTGAGTAAGCATTGACTGCAGCCCAGGCACTGTTCTAAGAACTAGGGATTGATACAAAGAAAGGCAAAAGGAATTCCTGGTGTCAGGGAGCTCCCACTCTAATAGGGGAGACAATGAGCAAACAGCCGTGTAGGGACAAGACGTAGAAAGGAGGGGGCAGCTACGTGGCTCAGTGAACAGAGAGCCAGGCTTAGAAATAGGAGGTCCTGGGTTCAAATATGGCCTCAGATAAGCATAATGAGAAAAATTTAAGGTTTTTTTTTTTCAGTCTCAACCTTTAAAAATTCAGTTTGGGAAATTTTTAGCTAATAATACATTGGTCAGGGGAAACTAGATAGCACAGCAGATAGAGTACCAGGCCTGGAGACCAGGAGACCTGGGTTCAAATGTGGCTTTAGGCACTCCCTTGCTATGTGACCCTGGGCAAGTCACCTAACCTTAATTGCATTGCCCTTACTACTCTTCTGCCTTAGAAGTGATACTAAGACAGAGGGTAATGGTTTAAAAAATAAAAATAAAACAATACATTGGCTGTAAGCTCACTTTATTCTTCTTCTTCTTCTTCTTCTTCTTCTTATTATTATTATTATTATTATTAATGGAGTTTATTTATAAGTGTCTCAGTCTCTCTCTCCCCTCCCTGCATCATAGAAGGTAAATCTGGGAGACAGACAGACAGATGGACAAAAAGATGGATGGACGGATAGATAGATGATGGATAAATGAACAGATGGATGGACAGACAGAAGGACAGATAGCTGGATGGATGGATGGATGGATGGACAGCCATGGATGGATAGATAGATAAATGGACAGATGGATAGACAGGTGGAAGGATGGATGGTTGGATGAATAGCTGGATAGATAGACAGAGAGATAGATAAGATGGATGGATGGATAGATACATGGATAAATGGATGGATAGATAGAGAGATAGGAAGATAAATAGATATAAATGGATGGATGGATGGACAGATGGATAGCTACATAGATAGACAGATAGATAGATAGATAGATAGATAGATAGATAGATAGATAGATAGACAGATGGATGGACAGGCAGAAAGATGGATGGTTGGATGGATAGATAGATAGAGAGATAGATAAGATAAGTGGATGGATGGATACATAGATATATGGATGGATAGATAGAAATAGGAAGATATATAGATAGATATAAATGGATGGATGGATGGACAGATGGACAGACAGATAGATAGATAGATAGATAATGTCTTTCATGTTTCATTTTTCAGTTCAGTCTCTGAAGGTGACAATCACATGTTATTCTTCAAGTATTAAATCTCCAGCTGTACACAATGTTCTTTGGTGCCACTCATTTCCCTGTCCATTATCCTGTGTAGTTCTTGCAAAGCTTTAAAATTTTACCTGCTCATCATTTCTCATAGTGCAATATCATTCCATCACCATCACATACCACAATGTTGTACTCAGCTATTCCCCCAGTTGATGGGCATCCCCTCAATTTCCAGCTCTTTGTCACCACCCAGAGAGCTGCTATAAATGTTTTGGAGCATACAGGTCCTCTTCCTTTCCCCCTGACCTCCTTGGGGGGTCTCAGGGTATACACAGTTCTATAATTCTCTGAGCATAATTCCAAATTGCTCTCCAAAATGGTTGGACTGATCAATTCACAGTTCCACCCACAGAGCATTAGTGTCCTCATTTTCCCACAGGCCATGAACTCTCGATTTGGAAACTAAGTCCTGATGATACTGTGGGCTTTCATAAATCGTAGCCTCGGTGTACCCTCCCTGAGACAAGCTTTACCCGTGGTCCTGCTGCCCTTCCTCTCTCCCTTCATCGTGCTGCTCCTTAGCCCTGGACAAAGAAGGAAGTCGGACCAGATTTCTCCACAAGGGATTATGCAAAAAATATTGTCCTTTCACACAAAGACCCCTCTGCTAGTTTTAGAAAGCCAGAATGAAAGTGTTTCAGAGCTGGAGGGATTTTAGAAATCACGTGGTCTATTTTCCTCTCATTACATATGAGGAACTTGTGAAACAGAAAAGCTAAACATTTGCCCGAGGGCACACAGCGAATGGTGACAGAGCTGAAATTAGGTCCCAGGTATTCACTTCCTAATCCAAAACTAAGTGGCCTCTAGAAGTATAATCTTCAAAAGATCCAAGTTGGAAAAGGGAAGGGGAACGTCTGCTAAAGACCCAGAGCCCTCTTTTGCGGAGATCTGAGTAGTAATTTGCTAAAGGAGGAAGGAGCCATTTCTGAAGGTTTGTTTGAGGAATTTAAACTTCTGCCCGGGCACAATTACTGTTCATGAAGAATTCTAGGTAGGGAATGAGCTCACCATGAAGCAGTCGTTGGCTGGCTACTTCCTGGGGATGTTCGTGCAGGTGTCAGACTAGATGTAAGCCGAGGACTCTTCCCACTTGCAGAATCCTTACTACTCTAAAGAAGCAGCCAGGAGCAATCAAAGCCTTGTGTGAAAGGATGTGGGGCAAAGTGAACAGATCCAGAAGAACCAGTAGAGCCAACAAGCCCAGTAATGGAAAGGCAAACACTAATCACCATCAGAATTTAGACTCCATAAAACTGATGATAAGACACACGATTTTTCCTGAAGGAGAGAAGGGATGTGTAATGGCCATACATTGCCAAATGTGTTGGTTTGTTCAGCTTCTTTTTTACAAAAATAAAATCTAGAGTGAAGTGATTGGGGGGGGGGAGGGGGGGAGACACTAATCATATGTTTTAAGAAATGAAAATGACCAAGGTTGGCTGGGGAGTGAAAATTCCAAGGAAATCAAAACATTCAGTTCTTTATTGTCTCCTCCCCCAATTCCAGAATAAAACATATTTTTCCATGATAAAAAAAAAGAAATGAAAATGATGGAGTAGCTAGGTGGCTCAGTGGCTAGAGAGCAAGGGCTAGGAGACTGGAAGGTCCTGGGTCCAATCAGAACTCCGACTCTTCCTAGCTGTGTGACTCTGGGCAAGTCACTTAACCCTAACTGCCTAGCTCTTACTACTCTTCTGCCTTGGAACCAATACATAGTATTGATTTTAAGGCAGAGGGGAAAGGTTTAAAAAAATGAAAATGATTGCATTTATATAAGACTTTAACATTTACAAAATACTTTGCAAATATTATTATATTTGATCCTTGAAACAAGAGATGGATGCTAGTTTATATTTATATAAAATATATTCATATAAAATATATATTTATATTCCCATTTTACAGTTGAGGAAACTGAGGCAGACAGAGGTTAAGTGACTTTTTCAGGATTACACATACCTAGCAAGTATGTGAAGCTGGCTTCAAACTCAGGTGTTCCTGACTCCCAGTCCAAGACACCTTCCACCGTATCAAAGCTGACAAAGAAGAGAGTGGAGAAAAGGATACGCCAGGATGGTCCAAAAACCTTGGAAGCGTCTAGTTGGATGTTCCGCTGACATTTCACCAGGATAATGATGAACTCATAAGCCCTTTTCTTCTCTATTTTCATCCAAGTTGGCCATTCTTGCTCCATCTCAACTTCCTTTTGCCCAAAAGAGTTAAAGACAAAGAACTCTCGGGCCACACAGTGGAGTTTTGGCGCCATATTGGAAAGGTATTTCCTTCAACAACTAGCATTGCTAGCCATAGGTCTCCGTTTAACCCACATACTAAATCCCAGCTTAACCAGAGAATCAATGATCACAAATAATAAAGAGGGTTTCATTAAGACCACACTGTGCTAGGCACTGGGGGGAGATACAAAGTTTAGAGAAGCTTTCTAGAGCTAACCATCTGGTGGGAGGGAATGGTTTCTGGACTTGATCATGACAGACATTCATTAAACACTTGCTGTAGGAAGAGAGGTGTTGGGGGGGGGGCTGGGAATTGGGGGAAGTGGAGAGGGGGAGGAAGGAAAGATACAACGTTTATCAGACACAGACCCTCGTCCAAGACTAGTAAGAAGCTAAGAGTTCTGATCTGACCTTAAGAAATGCATCTGGCTTTGATGAAATAAAGGGGTGTGTGAAGCCCAAGGAGGAGGAATGAAAGAAAAGTCAGAGCCTTAGTCCTTGAGGAATCATAGCAATTGGGGCAGCCAGGTAGCACAGTGGATAGAGAGCTAGGTCTGGAAATAGGTGGCCCTGGGTTCCAATCTGACCTCAGATACTTCTTAGCTAGGTGACTTTGGGCAAGTCACTTAATCCCAATGGCCTAGCCCTTGCCTCTCCTCTGCCTTAGAATTGACACCAAGAGGGAAGGGAGGTTTTAAATAAATAGATAATCATAGAAAGCATTTACATAGCATCTACTATGTGCCAGACACAGTGCTAACTAAGCCCTTTTAAATATTCATTCATTGGATCTTCACAACAACCCTGGGAGGTTGATGCTATTATTATCCTCATATGACAGTTGAGGAAAATGGATGGAAGCAAAAGTAAAGTGACTTGTCCAGGGACACACAGCTAGTAGTCTGTGTGGAGGCTAGATTTGAATTTGTGTCTTCTCAACCCCAGGCTCAGGGCTGCTCCATCCATCTGCCCTTGAATCTCTCGGGTCATTGTGTTTGACTTTTCCTCCGTGCTTCCTCATTTCCTAACATATTCCAGTGGAAATTTCATCCCTGGGCTGGACGGGGAGTCCCTTGACGGAAGGGCTTCGGGGAGCCTGTGCAGCTTTGTCTCACGAACCCCAGCCCAGCACTTTAGCAAACACACCGCTTGACACCTTTTCCGCATCACAGTGTTCAAGAGTTGTCCGGAGCACCGAGGGAGAGGTGGCTTGTCCAACATCACAATCCCTTTGGGTTTGCAGACAGGATCTGTGGCAGGTTTTCCTGGCTTCAGAACCACCTCTCACATATTAGGTGCTTTGCACATAGTAGGTGCTTAATAAGTGTGTATCGATTGAACATAAAAAAAATAAGTGTATCGAACTGACTGGGGGGGGTGGATATTGTTCTCCATCCTGCCCTTTGACGGAAGTGACTCACCCAACTCATCCTTACACTCCTGGTTTGGGGTATTTCTAATACTTCCCTTTCTGAACCCCATCGGTGTGTTTTCCATGAACAACTTGGCTTGTTTCAGCCAGACCTCACTAGCATTTTTAGACAAATATTTACTATTAAACAGTTTATTTAAACATTCCCCCAGACTCGGGTTGCACAACTCTTCCTCAAAACACACACAACATACATGCCAGGGAGGCGTGCGTGCCTTGAACCTCCCCCGGGGTTTTTCCATTTTTGTGGCATCCTCATGAAGTTCCCGTTGGTGTCGCTCTCTGCTGGGCTCGGGGGATCAGTATCTTTCTAGAGTTCAGAACTGTTACTTCTCTCTGTCATCCCAGATCACGACTACTGAAACTACCATGGCTCCAAGTCACCATGTGGTGGCTCAAAGTCAGGAAGACCTGTGTTCAAATACTGCTTCAGACTCATAGTAGCTGTAGGACCCTGGACAAGTCACTTGATTTCTCCCTGCCCCAGTTTCTGGAGGAAAACTGGGTTAATAATAGCACCAATCTCTTGATCACACGGGTTGATAGGGACACGATTAGGGAGGTATAGTCTAAACCAGTGATTCCCAAGGTGGGCACCACCGCCCCCTGGTGGGTGCTACAGCGATCCAGGAAAGAGGTGATGGCCACAGTTGCATTTGTCTTTCCTATTAATTGCCATTAAAATTTTAAAAAATTAATTTCCAGGGGGCTAAGGAATATTTTTTCTGGAAAGGGGGTGGGAGGCCAAAAACGTTGGGGAACCCCTGCTAAACAATCACTCTAGTGCAAATATTAATAATATGGAAATAGGTCTTGATCAATAACACCTGTAAAACCCAGTGGAATTGCTCTTTGGCTACAGGAGGGGGGTGGGAGGAGGGGAAGGAAAGAACATGAATCATGGAACCATGGGAAAATATTCTAAATTAATTAATTAAATAAAAATAAATTTAAAAAACAATAGCATCAATCTCCCAGGGTTGTTGTGAGGATCCAATGAGATATTTGTAATATTCTTAATAAATATTAAAGTGCTCTGTGTTAGCTATCATTATCATTGCTGTCATTATTATTATTATTGTTACATCTGCACGTGCTTTAAAGTCGTTCCCACAGGTCAGTTCACCCTTTTTTTTAACCCCTCACCTTCCTTCTTAGAATCAATATTGTGTATTGGTTCTAAGGCAGAAGAGTGGTAAGAGCTAGAGAATGGGAGTTAAGTGACTTGCCCAGGGTCACCCAGCTAGGAAGTGTCTGAGGCCAGATTTGAACCCAGGACCTCTTGTCTCTGGGCTTGACTCTCCATCCACTGAGCCACCCTGCGGCCCCCCAGTTCATTCTTAATATAGAGGTAAATCCAATTGCTTTCATGGTTTCTTCCACATTCAGAGAAAGAGAGAGGATTGGCAGCAGGGATCGTCAAGGCGACCCTTTGTGAGAGTCAGCCTTAGAAGACCACGATCTCTACACCTCAGCAGAAGAACAAAGCATTGAAAGCTGGAAGACCCCCCCCCCCAAAGGATCTGAGCACTTGAAATCTTCTGGGGTGACAACGCCTGCCTCTGAGCCAATCTCACAATTATCTGGACCAGGAGATTGTCTCCCCTCTGTGGTGGGGCCAAGCAGCCTCATTCCCTCTTCCAAGGCAGGATCGACAGTCTTCCCTCCCTTTGGATCTTTGCCCAAATGGCTCTCCGCCCTTGGATCGGCCAGTTTCTGGCAAGTGTGGATGTTCTCCACACTGACAGCTCGTCTCCCCAGCCCCTCCCCTCAGACCTATTTCCTTCCCGGAGCCTTTCCGCTTCGTGGTCTTGGAAGGTGCTGCAGTGCATCGAGAAGAGGGCTCTGACGGCTGGGGGTTCGCCTTTGTAGTTTTGTCTTTGCCTCCCCATCTCTTAGTGTGGTGCCTGGCACAGAGCACTTCTGAAATGAAGCCTTGTACGGCCCAGTGAAAGCTGAGAGAGAGGAGGGCAGCTGGGTGCCTCAGTGGATTGAGAGTCAGACCCAGAGATGGGAGGTCCTGGGTTCAAATCTGCACTCAGACACTTCCTAGCTGTGTGACCCTGGGCAAGTCCCCCATTGCCTAGCCCTTACTGCTCTTCTGCCTTAGAACCAATACCCAGTATTGATTCTAAGATGGAAGGTGAGGGGTTAAAAAAAGGTTGAGAGAGGTTCCTACTTCTCTGTCATTTCAGCCATCATACATACCTACATACATACATACATACCTACACATGTGCATGGAACACATATATGTTACATCATAATTGTCACTCTGATCAATGTGGTGAGCAGTCTTGACCCCAGAAGGCTGATGAGAAAGTCTGCTTAGCCGCCTCTCAGCGAGAGGGAAAACGTATTAAATATAACATGTTAGAATGCATTATAAATGCCATGTATTCATTTTATATTATAATATGTATTGATTCTCTTATACACTCATTATCACATATTATATTCTATATATTTATCATCATTATATGTTTGCTATATTATAAGACCTCTTTATAGGTTTCTAAGCTATATTAGGTAGTTATCAGATGTGCTTATTATAGGATATTACATATATGTAGCGAGTTGAACATTAGAGTCGCAGTTTTTTATATGAACTCTTTTTCTACACTCCTTTGGATTTGGAAATGGCTACTTTGGGATGTTCATTAAGTTTAGGGTGCACACATGTAACATACACACACATCACATGTACATATATGTCCTTGTATGTGTCTATTCCAGAGTCCTCAAGGCATACATGCAAGAATGACCTCTTCTGCCTCATGAGGCAGAAGGATGCCATGTCACAGCTCCAAAAGCCAAGATTTGCCAAAATTGTTGGAAAGTCAGCCCAGCTCCATGTGGAAGAGTGAGCCAGTAACAGGGCAGATGGCCGTACCCTGTTAGAAGGAGGCATGGGGGGTTGGGACTTGGAGCCAGTCCTGACACTGTGGAACTGTGCGTGACCTTGAGCAAGTCTCTGCCTCTCTGGCACTCTGTTGTTGTTGGGTTTTTTTTTTCAATGTATAAAATGAGGATAATAATGCAGGCACTGCCTACCCCATGGGGTTCTTGTGAAGGACGTATTTCATAATCATGGCAGCGTCACAGAAAGGTGAGATTCTCCAGGAGAAAGATGACATTATTTATGTAAGAGTGTAATAGGGGTGATGAGTTTGCTCAGTGGATGGAGAGCCAAGTCCTGGGTTCAAATTTGAGCTCAGATGCTTCTCAGCCGTGTTTTGGATTTGGACTTGCCTTTGGCATCAGTAACAATATCCCCAGGTCAGCTGTGGTGAGCGCCCCAGGAGCCAGAGACACCCCCCAGAAAAGGACCTTCAGGGCCCCACTTCAGGAGCAGGAGGTCCGCAGAAAGCAACCCTCCCAAAGAGAACATCGGGCAGATGCCCCAAAAGAAGAAACCAGGAGCTGCAAAGCATCTCTCTGTTCCTAGTGATCCCTAAGCCAGAGCCGGCTGTCCCTTGTGGGCGGCAGAGTGTGCTCCCAGTCTGAGAGGATGCGTTTGGAAAACTGATCCTGGCTACATCTCCTTGGGAATGTCTTCTTACAAAAGCTAATTGATAGGGGGCAGCTGGGTAGCTCAGTGGATGGAGAGCCAGGCCTAGGGATGGGAGGTCCTAGGTTCAAATCTGGCCTCAGACACTTCCCAGCTGGGTGACCCTGGGCAAGTCACTTAACCCCCATTGCCTAGCCCTTACCACTCTTCTGCATTGGAGCCAATACACAGTATTGATTCCAAGACGGAAGGTGAGGGTTTAAAAAAAAAAGCTAATTGATAGAACAGATTACTCAATCTAAGGTGGCACACTGGGTGGGGATCCCTGCCATATTGCAACTTTCCCCATCGTGGTTTCCATAGATTGTGAGTTGGCATAAGAAATTAAATGTGAATTTCTAGGAGTTTTGCAGAAGCCACCAACAACACACGAAGACCAGTAGACAGCAAAGAAACTATTTAGGAACTCAGAAATGCATAAAAAAATATAAATAGTATTACATAATATCAACATCATTTATCTCTTACTGCCATAAATATACACAATTTCTTTTTTTAAAATTACCTTCCAGTCTTAGGCTCAACACTATGTATTGGTTTGAAGGCAGAAGAGCAGTAATGGGTAGGCAATGGAGGTTAAGTGACTTCCCCAGGGTCACACAGCTAGGAAGTATCTGAGGTCAGATTTGAACCCACAATCTCCTGACTCTAGGTCTGATTCTCAGTCCACTGTAAATAAAAAAGTTAAGAGCTTACAAAAAGAACATGAAGACCAAGAGAGGACACACAAAGGCTAGAAATGTAGGAATATCTTTAAAAGTTTATTATAGGCAGCTGGGTAGCTCAGTGGATTGAGAGTCAGGCCTAGAGATGGGAGGTCCTGGGTTCAAATTCAGCCTCAGACACTTCCCAGCTGTGTGACCCTGGGCAAGTCACTTGACCCCCATTGCCCACCCTTACTATCCACCTAGGAGCCAATACACAGAAGTTAAGGGTTAAAAAAAAAAAGGTGATTATAATATTACCTCTAGAGCATATTCAGGATTGTTCTCAAATTTGCTTCATTTTTTAAATGTTCATATTCATTTTGTAGTTTTTATTTCCCTTTCATATGATATTTTAATTTATCATTGACCTAATCATAGCCTATGACCAAACACTTGACCCACACTTTACAGGAAAGTACAGTAAATATCCCAGAGAAGAAAAAGAAAATTCAGACTTTTCAGGTCCAAAGGGAGGGCCAAAATTTTTTATTCGGATTTTTTTTAACTCTTACCTTTCATCTAAAAATCAGTACTGTGTATTGGTCCCAAGGCAGTAAGGACGAGGCAGAGTCTAGTGACTTGCCCAGGGTCACGCAGCTAGGAAGTGTCTGAGGCAAAATGAGGACCTCCCATCTCTAGGCTTGTCTCTCCAATCCCTGAGCCACCCAGCTGCCCCCTTTTATTTGGATTTTCAAGATTTCGGGTATGGGCCCTCCTCACCTCACACCTGGATTCATCGTAGTAGCCTGCCTTCCCTGGATCTCTCCTCACTCGTTCCATCCTTCATTCAGTTACTAGCCTGATTTTCCCTAAAGTCGGGATTTGGTCCTGTCACCTCTCCTCCACCCAAGCTCAGTAAACTCCAGGGCTCCCTATTATCTCCAGGATCAAATACGAAACCTTCAGTTTGCCATTCGGAGCCTCTCTTAGCCTGGCTCCTTCCTTCCTTCCTTCCTTCCTTCCTTCCTTCCTTCCTTCCTTCCTTCCTTCCTTCCT
>NC_058133.1:12611146-12639788 GCF_016433145.1 Gracilinanus agilis | reverse complement strand
TGGGGGGGGGGGGGCTCCGGTCTCCTTGTCCTCGGGGTCAGGCCTCCTGGTAGTTCCCGGTCTGCCCCTCTGCCCGAGGTTCCTTCAGCAGTCTTTGGGGCTGCTTCCACAGCCACGCTCAGGTCTGCACTGGGTCCTCTCTGGAGGTCCAAGCCTGGGCTGGAGATCGTTATTCAAGCCTAGGGCACTGCCTTTGCCTGCGCTGCTGCTCTTAGCGCCCTGCTTTCACCCCGGAAGAAGGTAGTGAAAGTCCGTGGGCTGGAGATCTTTATTCACACCTGAGGCAATGCCTTCAGTGCTTGGGAAAGGCTGAGTTTTAGCGGCCTTTGTCCCAGCCGGAGGCGGTGCCTTCACCCACGTGGGCGCTCAGGGAGAGTCCCAGCCACCTGGGGTCCCTTGTCTTGCAGCGCACAGGTACGGGCTCAGGGGCTGCCAGTGGTTTTCTGGTTGCCCCAGTCCTGTTTACCCGCTTGTGCGGTGTGGGGGGTGGGGGAGGGGCTTCTTCCTCTCGTGTTTTAGTGTGAACTGTTTCACCCCTTTAAAGTGTGGAAATGCCCCGATTCTGCGTACCTTCAATGCTGCGCCCTGTTGTGGGGTTCCTTCGTTCCTCTGGACTCGTTTTTATTTCCCCTTGAGGGGTTCTGTGTGGTTCGGTCAGGAGAGATCGAGCAGCTGCTCCTTACTCTGCCGCCATCTTAACCGGAAGTCCCCATGGTGGTCATTGTTGAAAGAGCACACTCATACAAAACCAAAACCCCAAATAAAACTGTAAATACAATGTTGTGAAAGATAGTCTGCTTTGATGTGCATTCATCCGACTCCAACAGTTCTTTCTTTGGAGGTAGATGGTATTCCCCATCATGAGTCCTTCAGAATTGTCCCAGAGCATTGCATTGCTGAGAGCAGCCAAGTTGTTACAGTTGATCGTCATACAATATTAGTGTTACTATTACAATGTTCTTCCTGTTCTGCTTATTTTATTCTGTATCAGTCCATGTAGATCTTTCCAGCCTTTTTCCAAAATCATCTCGTTTATCATTTATTTTGCAATATTATTCCGTTACCAACATGTACCACAACTTGTTCAGTCATTCCCCAGTTTATAGATATCTCCTCAATTTCTAATTCTTTGCCATCACAAAAAGAGCTTCTATCAATATTTTTGTACAAGTATGTCTTTCCTCCTTTTTTTAATGATCTCTTTGGGATATAGACCCAGAGTGATATCATAGGATCAAAAGGTATGCACAATTTTATGGCCTTTGGGCATAGTCCCAAATCACCTTCCAGAATGGTTGGATCATTTTACAGCTCCACCAACAATGTATTAGAGTCCCAATTTTGCCATATCCCCTCCAGTGTTTATCACTTTCCTTTACTATCATATTGGCAATATCATATTGATAGGAGTGTGGTAGTACCTCAGTGTTGTTTTAATTTGCATATCTCTAAACAAGAGTGATTTAGAACATTTTTTCATATGGTTATTGATAACTTTGATTTCTTCATCTGAAAATTGCTTGTTCATATCCTTTGATCATTTGTCAGTTGGGGAAATCAGACCACTAACTTTTTTAGAGCAAGATCAAAATTAATCTTGAGCCGGAAGGAAGAATAAGATATGGCATGCAATTAAGACAACTCAAACCCGGTCTATTCAAATTAATCATTGATACTGAAAAATGTGATGAATGGACAAAAGGATATCAACACTGATTATAATAATTTCATACAAATGTCTAACAGGTAAATTTATTACCATAGTGAGGGGTTGAAAAAGCCTAACCATTGCCTTAGTTTGAACCTTGATTTTCTTGCTAAGCAGAGAATTATGACAACCAAGGCCAGCATTAATTTAGAGAACAATTCATTGGTAAAATCTGATAGTCAACAAGGGAATGGCTAAAAGGGTGGTATTGAATGAATATATCAAAATATTACTGCATTATAAGCAATGATAAATTCAAAGGATCCACAAAAACCTTCAGGGTAAAATAAGGAGAATCGAGAAAATAATATATGCAAAGACTTCAACAATATAAATGATTTGCTAATCTATTCCAGTGATCTACTACTCAATTTCTCAGCCAGTACCAGATTCAACAAATTAAGGACCAATGAAAGAAACTGAATGCCTCTATGACCCTACTGCCTAGCACAGTGACTGACACATTGTAGGCACTTAAATATTTATTGACTGGCTTACTATGCAATTTTAGTGACCAAATTCTGCCCTAGAAACAGTTCAGAAAACGTGTCTCTCTCATTACCCTGCAGGAGTGGGTAGCTATAGAATGTGTGATATATTGAACATGCTGGCTCATAAGACTGATGATGTGTTGGCTTGGCTAGGCTGCTTTTTTTTAAAAACTCTTTTTTGGGTGCAGCTAGGGGGTTCAGTGGATCAAGAGTCAGGCCTAGAGATGGGAGGTTCTGGGTTTAAATCTGGTCGCAGACACTTCCTAGCTGAGAGATCCTGGGCAAGTCACTTAACCCCAATTACTTTACTCTTATCACTCTTCTGCCTTGGAACCAATACTTAGTATTGATTCTAAGACAGAAGGTAAGTGGGGTAGCTGGGTAGCTCAGTGGATTGAGTTAGCCCTAGAGACGGGAGGTCCTAGGTTCAAATCTGGCCTCAGCCACTTCCTAGCTGTGTGACCCTGGGCAAGTCACTTGACCCCCACTGCCCGCCCTTACCACTCTTCCACCTAGGAGCCAATACACAGAAGTTAAGGGTTTAAAAAAATGTAAAAAAAAAGACAGAAGGTAAGAGTTAAAATTGTTTTAGAAAACTCTGTTAGGTGAGATTGTTTTCTGGATAAGAGAGGTGGGAAGGAACCTATTTGGAAATGTTGGCATTATAAAAACTAAATATATCAATAAAATATAATAAAGACAAAAGCATGTCAGCAATAAAACTGAAAAGAATAAGTGTTCTTCCCTTAAGTTACCTGAAAAACAAAAGTGGTGTCAGTAAGCATGGTTTAGTTCTCTGAATCCAAATGCAAACATGATTTCCTAGCATAATTGCTATTCTGAATTCAGATGCCACTGAACCTTAAAAGAAAAATCTTCTGGAGAAGGTTGGTAGATGATTATAAGCAGCACTGCCTCATAAAACACATCCAGAGGGAAGTGGTGGAGAGTAAAACCTGTTTAAGGAAAACTTAACAAAATCCAATTAAGCAAAATCATCCTGAGGGCATTTTATGATTAATCTAGAAGGAAGAAAACAGATGAAAGATGGCAAACATCTGCAAAAACCTTCATAACTCACTCCTTTCACCATGGAAGTCAGTGGAAGCCATTACACCAGGAGTCTAACACTGCATTCCTTGATATGTTTATAGAGGAGGTGGGAATGGATCTGGATGGAGAAAGATAAGATGGGAAAAGTAACTGGGTTGGAGCAAATATACACAAAGAGGTCTGTGCTACAGGAAATGAAATAGTGGGCTGGGGGAATGAATTCTCAAGTTATCTGAAGGAAGGGAAGACACCAAAGGCATGGAGAAAAAATCTGACATAGTACTAATGCTCTGTACCTAGACATTATGCACCTATATACCTACTTTCCCAGCTATGCAGGATTTTTTTAGAGTAATTTACATATGGATCCCTGATGAGGGCATTCAAAGGAAATAGGTGGGATTTCACAAGTGATGTTTCATAGCTGAGCATCTCTTTGCTATCATTTTATTGCCTGAAAGGCATAGAGAATAGAGATTCCTGTTGTGTGGATTATTTGTTGATTAAGGAAAAAATTTATTCAGGAAAACAAAAGAATATCTAAAAGCCTTTTCCTCCAACAAGATGCCCTCTTTGTACACATTCTAATCAAACAAGAACCCTCCAAAGATATTACAACAAAAACAGTCTCTTTGAATGATCCTCTGGTTGTTAATATCAGATAAGGGATAAAACAAATAAGTTTTCTTGTCAAAATGTTTGGCGTTGCCTGCAAGAGATCCAACGCAGAATTTCAGTTGAAGGAGGATTCCCTGTAGTGAGGGAGACTCTGCCAATGCTCTTGTTTATGGATGGTGCTGACTGCATCGAGCCCCAGAATCTTGTAGAACCTCCTGGATGAGAACCATTGTTTAGACATTGTTTTTATATCCCTTGTGCCTAGCAGAATGCCTAGCACATAGTAGGCATCTTATAAATAATGGTTGACTAATCATTTGTTGATTGGTAGGCACTTAAGGGTCTATTGTCCTGACTATGACAGGATGATGGACAAACTAAAGAGCTCAGTGGTTGTGTGCATACATATATGTACATATACATAGGTGTGTGCACATCTAAGTGTGGGATCTATCATGTATGTTATGCATGTGTATCTAATTTATATACATGTAAATATATTTATATCTTAGATGCTTCAAGTGAAAGAGCTTATTTAAGAATTCAAGAGGAGTGGAAGAACAGGCTAGATCACTTTGGGGGAAATGTGGTCCTTTTAATGACCACAAATCTCCCCATGAGCAAAGGTCTCTCTTTTAAACATCAATATTCTTCCACTGTTATTATATGTTGACCAAACATAGAACATGAGAGTCTCTGAAGAACTGAATATAGACATTACCCAGAGAGTGAGCAAGGGGCACATGATGGATATTAGTAGTCATGCATTTTAAAGAGAACATTATGAAGAAACAGCAGAAGAATGGATTTTCTCAAAGAAATTTCAAAGGACTGGAGTTCAAATCCCACCTCTAATGCTTTCTATAACTTTGAACAAGTCCAAGTAAATCCAAGACTTTCTTGGGTATCTGTTTCCTTGTCTGTAAATGAAAAGGCTGGACTAGATGCCCTCTGAATTGTCTCCTAGATCTACGAGTCTATGAACGATATGTTTATTTGGTTTTGGCTCGCCCATCAATTAACTCCTCATCTCCCAGGAGAAGGCTTTTGAATGGGTTAAAAACCTGATTCTCTTAGTTGCTGGTATTCTACCCATCAGAAATGCTCCATATGTAAAATGACAACAAGGGAGAGTAATGAATATTGGAGGGGATGTGGCAAAATCGGGACATTAATGCACTGCTGGTGGAGTTGTGAACTGATCCAGCCATTCTGGCTGGCAATTTGGAATTATGTTCAAAGGGCTTTAAAAGCCCTTTGACCCTTTTGACCCAGCCATAGCACTGCTTGGATTATACCCCAAAGAGATCATAAGGAAAAAGACTTGTACAAAAATATTTATAGCTGCGCTCTTTGTGGTGGCAAAAAAATTGGAAAATGAGAGAATGTCCTTTGATTGGGGAATGGCTGAACAAATTGTGGTATCTGTTGGTGATGGAATATTATTGTGCTAAAAGGAATAATGAATCAGAGGAATTCCATGTGAATTGGAAGAACCTCCGGGAACTGATGCAGAGTGAAAGGAGCAGAACCAGAAGAACATTGTACACAGAGATTGATACACTCGAACATAATGGACTCTTCTACTAGCCGCAATGTAAGGATCCAGAGCAAGGCTGACAGACTTATGAGAAAGAAAACTACCCACATTCAGAGGAAGAACTACAGGAGAGGAAACACAGAAGAAAAACAACTGCTTGAACACATGGGCTGATGGGGATATTATTGGTGATGTAGACACTAAATGATAACTCTAATCCAACTATCAATAATGTGGAATTAGGTCTTGATCAATGATACATGTAAAACCCAGTGGAATTGTGTGTTGGCTACAGGAGGTTGTGGGGCTTGGGGGAGAGGGAAAGAACATGAAATATGTAACTATGGAAAATATTCAAAAGAAAAATTAAAAAAGAAAAAAGAAATGCTCCATATGGCATGTACATCTTTTGTATTTACTTATGTAGAGTCTTCCCAATAGGACATAAGCTTCTTGAAGACTGTTTCCTTTTTGTCCTTTTAACATTATCCTTCCTATCTAGACAAAAAGAAACAATCTTCAAAAACACCCTTAGTAAGTGTTTATTGAATAAATGAAGGGGCATAGAGTACTCAGAGGGCGCTTCCTCTTCAGTGTCCATATGTTTTCTTGACTTTCTCTTTTTCAGTCTAAAACCAGTACTTTACTCCATGTCTGTGTTCTGGCTTCCCAAGTTCACACTCTAGAGCTGAATGACAAATTCTGGACCCATTCTTTGGACAAGCAACATATGAAGCTCTGTAATTTGAATATTTGTGAAATGAAAGTGAATATAAAGCAGATATTCTCTCTCATTCTCTCAGGATAATGTCAACTCTTCAAGAGTTGGGAACATTTCTTCATTCTGTCTTCTAGCAACAGTATAATGCCTTACACATATCAGTCACTTAATAAATATTTATTCAATTAGATGCATGTATTTTATTACATAAATAGTATGTATAAATACAACAAATATGTATATATAGTGAAGTTGTGCACTTTTTAAAACAACCCAAATAAACATTGAAATTTTCATTATATTACTTCATCTTCTTTCCCAAAATTTTTAAACCTTTACCTTCCAACTTAGAATCTATATTAAGTATCATTTCCAAGGAAGAAGAGCAATAAGGGTTAGGCAATTGGGGTTAAGTGACTTGGCCAGGGTCATGCAACTAGGAAATGTCTGAGGCCAAATTTGAACCCAGGATCTCCAATCTCCAAGGCTGGCTCTCTACCCACTGAGTCACCCAGCTGCCCCTCCCAATCTTTTTTCATGGATATTTGGCCATTTTTCAGAGTTATCATCAGTGTGCCCATGCCACTTGGGCATTTGGACCAAATACGTTTGATGTTTTCCTTTTTGCACTTAAGATTATATCCTAATTATCTTGACATATATAGACATAACTCACCAGACTAACATGTAATGTATTGCCCAGCCTGATGATTGGATATTTGGCCTTTTTTTTTATTGTTTCCCAATTCTGAATATCAGCATAAACAACTTCATGCCACGATCTAAACAAAGATGAAGAAAGTCACATCACCATGCTGATCTTGTTCACTATCTCTTCTAATCCCAACTAATTTGAAGCAAAATGAACTTTTTAAACTCCCTAATTGATTTTCAACTTCACTCATCAAAGTAGCTCTCCCTAGCCTTTCTATCTTTCCTCAAACTTCCAATACTTCACCCGTCCTCACTCTTCAAGCTGAGGCCTCTTTACAGACACATTTGACATTTGTTGTTCAGTCATCCCTTCTTCCTTTGTCTACCCCTTGAGACCTTTGATGATATTCTCCATTTCCTCCCCTTTTACTTCAGTCTCTGATGAAGAGGCAACCTTTCTCCTTCCCAAAGCCTTAGCCATAGTCATGGACATGGACATAAACACAGACAGAGACTTTTCCATCATGCTTCTTCTGCCGGCTCTTCTTTGGTGGATTGGTTCTCTACATAGCAGCTGACTACTGTTACACACAGAGTTCTAGAGCTGGTATTCAAGGGTTAGAATGTGAAATCCTGCCCCTTGTGAGCCTTCAGCCCTTGTGTTCCTCATTGGTTATCAGTCAATAGCCTCAGCTGGCTTTTAGCAAAGATTTACTTAGTTGGTAGAGAAAGGATGGTAATTACAAAATATTTCACTCCTTTCTTACCTCATGAGCCTGGGGCAAACTGTTCCTCCAGTTCACAAAGAGACTTAAACCTAAAATATGAGGATGGTGAGAGCCATATCCAAAGAGCACAGGTGGTCCAAGGATAATCGTGCCACCACCTTTCTTGTGTTCATCGCCAACATTCCTTTCTAGTTCAAGAGATCACACATCTTGAAGCCGCTTTCTTCCTCACATGAGTATCTTTCTGCATCTCTATGTCCAAGGCTGCCCTCATTTCATTGGTTTATGTATGTCTCTGTCCTCCTGGGATGCATCATCTCTTATTCACCCAGTCTCTAGTGTGACACAGTCAGTGGAGAAGGGGAATGTGACCCTGCCCTTTCTGCTTGCTACACATCTCTCTTGTTGTCCTCTAATATGGTCCCAAAGGTCTGCCTCCTGTAGCTTCCTAAAGTTTGCCTGCTCATTGACAGCCTGTCATTCCTCTGCCATTCAAAACCCCTTATGAGGTGGTCAGTTTTTTGGTTCAGTCAAGGGGTACTTGTTCTTTTTTGATGGAATCAAGGAAACCATCACCTCAGAAGGGATTATTGTCTTCCTGATCACGCATTTAAGACTTCTCCAGGACTTTTACATGGATGGTAATACATTCATTGAAGTGGAACCTTGAATTGAGTAGAATCCCTTAGCCCATGGGGTGGGTTTCTGGTGGCACATTCATCAGACCTCAGGATAAAAGTTGTGCAGGATGGGCTGGCATGGATCTTGGAAGGGAAGACCCATATCTATAACATCACAAATCTGGAGTATTGGAGCATAGTTAATTTGAGTACAACCCATCTCTACCCAGTAGAACCAAGGCTCTCCAGAGCAAGAACCGCTTCCTATTTGGTTTTGGATCTCCACCTTTGGCATGGTATCCTGAACCAGTAAGCACTTAAGGGCTTGCTGATTTGAATTGCCCCAAACTGAGAAAGTCACTCCTTGGGGATTCAGTAAAGTAGATTCCTGTTTAAGCATTGGGTGGCCTAGAAGGCCTCCTCTGAGGATTCTTCCATCTCTGGGATTCTATGACTGTAAGGTTCTATGGGAGGAAATCTAGGGAGTTTGCTACTTCATTTGTGCAAAGAGAAAACTCTGGGAGGGGAAAGGGGAAAACCCAATTTACAGCCTTCTTCCCTTCAATCCTGGGGGAAGGAGGTGAGGGAAAAGGGAGCCCCAGAAGCTGCCCTGAAGTGCCTCTCCAGCAGGGGGCACTCAAAGCTCATGCATTCTGGGAGACCCAGGGATTTTATTGCCCTCAGTCATGGGGATGTGGAGCAAATTGGAAAAGGGTGTTCCAGGGACAATTTGACCAAAAGCAACAAACAGCCTTCTCCTCTCTCTTTTGGACATACTCAGTTCAAGCTAGGCTTGGCCACAGGCTTCACACAGAAAGTTGGTACCCAACAGCAAAGTAGATAGGCGAATCCTTCTACAATCTAAGGTCTGAAGGGAGTGTAAACTCTTCTTCCTCCCTCCCTTTCTTTCTTCTTCTTTCCCTTTCTCCCTTCCTCTCTCCCTCCCTTCTTTCCTTCCTTTGTCCTTCCTTCCCCCGGACTCTCCCCAAGGCAATAGCTTTCATGCAATACATATTTCCATATTGCCCATGCTGTGACAGAAGATGCACATAGAAAATAAAAAACTCACAAAGGAAATAAAGTGAAAAATGGTGAGCATTTATTTGCAATCAGATTCTGTCAGTTCCTTCTTTGACCATGGATTGTGATTTGTTTGTTTGTTTGTTTTAATCATGAGTCCCTTGGAGTTATTTTTGGATCTTGTGTTGCATATAAAATTACTCCTTCACAGTTGATTAGTATACATTGTTCTCCTGGTTCTATTCAGTTTACTTTGAATTAGTTCATATAATTTTCCAGGTTTTTGGAGTTCATTCTCTAATCACTTCTTTTGGTATAATTGTATTCTATTACAACATCACACCACAACTTGTTCAGCCATTCCCCAATCGTCAGATATCCCCTCAGTTTCTAATTCTTTGCCACTACAAAAAGAGCTGCTAAAAATATTTTTGTACAAGTAGGTTTTTTTCCCCTCATCTCTGATCTCTTTGTGATATAGACTCAGTAGTGGTATTTCTGGGTCAAAAGATATGCATAATTTTATGGCCCTTTGGGCAGGGTTCCATATTGTTCCTCAGAATGATTATATGCGTTCATAGTTCCACCAACAATGTATTAGTATCTCAGTATTCTCACATTCCCTCCAACATTTATTACTTTCCTTTTTGATCAAATTAGATAGGTATAATGTAGTACAGTGATTCCCAAAGTGGGCGTTACCACCCCTGGTGGGTGCTGCAGTGATCTAGGAGGGTGGTGATGGCCACAGGTGCATTTATTTTTTCTATTAATTGCTATTAAAATTAAAAAAAATTTACAGGGGGCTAAGTAATATTTTTTCTGGAAAGGGGGCGATAGGCCAAAAAAGTTTGGGAACCACTGATGTAGTATCTCAGAGTTGTTGCTTTGGACTGGTCATAATTCTGCCTGTTCTCCTGATGTTGCATTCTTTGAGCTACCCTCCCTTCTCACCCCAGTGATATGTGTTCCTCCAGATTTCCTTTTTTTTTTTTTTTGAGGTGCTTAAATTTCTATTTTTGGGTGTTTGGAGGGTTTGGGCAACCTGATAATCCCTTATTCTGCCATCTTAGCTCCCAGCATGCAACTCGTTTTTCCCCATTTTTAAACTAATATCAGATGTTTTTTGATGATTGCTGCTTTATAATATAGTTTCATGCCTAGATATGATGTTCCTCTTCACTTATGATTATTTCCTTTGTTATTCTAGGCTTTGGGTTCCTCCAGTGAATTTTGATACTATTCAATCTAGCTTTGTAAAGTATTCTTTTAGTAGTTTGATGTATAGCATTAAATCTATAAAATTCAAATCTATAAATTAACTATGATAGTACACTATTATTCATAGTGTATTGGCATGGCCCATCCATGAACACTGAGTATTCCTCCAGCTATTTAAGATGTTCTTTACTTCCTTATGGAGCATTTTGTAGTTAAAACTTATAGATGTTGACTATGCTTTGAGAGGGTGACTCACAAATATTTTATATACTGTGTAGTTATTTTAAATGGGATATTCCTTTCTATTGTTGCCTCCAGGAGTTTAAAATTATTAGATAGAAATGCTGTTTAAATTTTGTGAGTTTAATTAGGTAGTCTGCAACTTTGTTGAACCCATTACATGTCTCACTTAGTTTTGTTTTTTTTCACTGATTCCCTAAGATTTTATAACAGACCATCATGTCATTAGCAAGGTGGGATGGCTTTGCTTCCTTCTTTCCCACCTTTATACCTTTAATTTTCTTTCTCATGTGTTTTGTTGTTACTAGGATTTCTAAACCTATATCAAACAATATAAGAGAAGAGGGACAACCTTGTCTTATTGATATATTTTCCCTAGGAGACTACCCTTAAACATAAAACTTAGTTTTGATTTTATGTTGATACATTTTATAATATTAAAAAAAGATCCCTTTGAAATTTTGTCTTTTATTCATAGGATCAGAGGTAGCCTAGACCTCCAGATATACCTCTTTGCAAGTGACACCCTGCTTATGACACCTGCTTATGGCCTCAATCCCAGGAATATTGCAGAGCCTTCAGAATGAGATCCCACAGCTTCAAAGAATCTGGCTCAATGGTCCACGTGAAAAAAAAAAACTGAGCAAATGAAGAATGCTTCTTGTTAAGGCAGCTAAGTGACTCAGTAGATAGAGAGCCAGCTCTGAAGACAGGAGGTTCTGGGTTCAAATCTGACCTCACACACTAGCTGTGTGACCCTGGGCAAGTCACTTAGCCTCAAATGTCTAATCTTTATCACTCTTCTGTCTTGGAGCCAATACACAGTATTGGATGCAAGATGGGGAAAAAAGAAGAAGGAACATTACCTGGAAATAAAGATAGTATATGGTAACTTTTTCTTAATGAGATGTCATTGTTTGGGGGACATTAAAATTCAAATAACTTACAGGGGCTGAGGATGAGGTGGGAGGGCTTCCAGCAGTGTCCTCTGTGTAGTTTCAGATCTGTTCCTGGGGTCATGGGATCAGAGATCAGAGACTCTTATAGTCCAACCCTCTCATTTAATGATGAGGAAACTGAGTCACCAGAAGATTAAATGACTTGCCCCAAAATTATTCAAGTTGTTATCAAGAGGCATATTTCTGGGGGAGGAGTCATTGTTGTTTACATGCCAGTCATTTCAGTCCTGCCTGTGAAGTTCCTTACATGGGTAGTTTGGGGTTTGAAGGCACATTCCCTGCCTAATGCCTCCCTTAGAAGGGAAAGAATGAGCTGGATGTGTTAGACTTCTGAGAGTTGAAGAGTTTTGTTTACATTCTGAGGCAACTGTGGTTAGGTCTTGGGATGGGCTCCAGTGAAAGCCCCCCAAAGAGGAGAGAGAATACTTGGGAAGAAAGGAGTGGCAGCATGACCCCTGAAGCAGCTGTGGTGACCCCAGAGGTTCTTCTCTTCCTCCAGTTTAGGAGCCTCTTCCTGTAACACTGGAGAGAGGAAAGGCAGACTGGCAAGTAGCAAAATGAGAGGGTTTTGTTGTTGTTTTTATAATGGTGTCTCCTCAGGGGCGCGGAACAGTGAGGGATCAAGAAAAACCTCAGAGGAACTGGGAGTCCTTTATCCATCCCCCTCCCTTCTAGATGCACCCCAATGCCCAAAGCCATTGGCAGAAGCCTCTCTCTAGAGCAGGATATAACTCAAGACTCATGAAGCTGAATTGGCAAGCGCTTGAGAGAGGCGAGATCTGGTTTCTAGCTTGGAGAGAGCTCCTACACCCTTGATCTGGTCCCTACGCCTACACTAGACTTCAGGGAGTTTTCCCTTGCTTCTCTCCTCTTCCACACTCTCACTAATTCACCTGCCCTCAGTCAGGGAGCAGAGAATTACCATTCTCCACCAAGGAGGAGGAGAATCTTGGCTTCCCCTAAGTGGGTCCTTTTATTCCATTAAAGACGGCATCTGACCGATCTAATCTTAATTCTCACAGACAGCCGTGGTTGGCATTATCCTTCCATGGGCCCCTTCTCTGGTGGCTACTCAGGAGAAAGTGGCTTTTCTAAACCTATTGTTAGCGAGAGTTCTCTCTCATCTGCACCAATCAGGAGTCTCCAGACTACCCGTTTATGGGCAGAATTATGAAGCCTCAGAAGACCACAAGCCTCCTGTAGCGACCCCCAGTGCTTACAATCGACTATAGCGTCCTGGAGTTTTTCCCACTATGCCATGCCAAAAGGGATCACACAGCAATTCGTGCATTATTATTTACATTTCTCTTATTATTGTTTTGGTATATTGACGGAGTGTTCTTCTAGCAAGACCCTGAAGGAAACAGACGCTGGACTTTTATGGGAGGCGAGAAAGGCTTGCAAAGGTTCTTCTTATCCTGAGGTCTGTGGGCTTGACAATAACTTTTTGGATGATTATATATCGTTATAATGGGCTTCCTTTGTCATCTTATGCATTTTATACTACAAATTTAAAACATGATTCTGAGAAGAGATCCATAGACTTCACCCAGGACACACACACACAAAAGCCAGGAAGAACTCCTGGACGAGGGCGTTGGTGTGACCTGAAAGGGATGCAGCAATGCAGAGGAAGGGGTACGGTGACCTGGAGATAATTTGCTTACCAAATATTTATTAAGCTTCTCCTCTGCATTGTGTACAGAACTGTGGCAGGCAGTGGAGGTGCCAAGACAAGAGTCCAAGTTCTCATGGAATTCACTGTGTATCAAAGAGGTAAGACTTAAATGTATAAATCAGAGGGTCATAGATCTAAGCTGGAAAGGGCTTGATTTTTCTAAAAATTCTTACCTTCTGTCTTAGAATGGCTACTAAATACAGGTTCCAAGGCAGAAGAGAGGTAAGGGCTAGGCAATCAGGGTAAAGTGACTTGCCCAGGGTCTCACAGCTAGGAATTCTCCATTTTTGAAGAGGACCAATGACATCATGGGGTGATATCTTGACTTATGAATTGGATTTAAATGAGGCAGAGTTGCACAAAGTCGTCAGCCTCACTCTCTCTTCCAGAATCATCAGAGTCCAGTGAGAAGACAAAAAGTAAGGCTGACCCTGTGATGGCCCGGGATGCAGTGGATGATCTTGGTGTCTTCAATGTCTGACTAACCTCTAAGCATCCCACAGCACCCACTTCTGCCACCTTCATGACTGTTGGAACAAATGGTTCTCATCTGCCCTTTATGCCAGGTGAAATCTTTACAAGCTGCACCATGTGCAGTGACCACATCTAGATAAAACCATTTTGGTAGACAGGGATAAACCAAGATGATGTATTCTAGGGAACAGCATGAGCAAAGCCATGGAGGTAGGAAAACATTGCCTATATTCCAGGAACAGGGAGCTGTCCAGGTTGGTTGAAGCATAAAATATGTGGAGAAAATGGGTGAAATAAAATATTCAAAATCATATCTGAGTGGTCAGATGACCTGGGGCCAAAATACTATCTATATGATCTGGGGCAAATCCTTTACACTTCTCTATGCCTCGTTTTCTTCAACTGTAAAATGGGGGAATGGGTTGGTATCAGAGACCTCTAAGTTTCCTTCTAGCTCTAGATCTGGGGTCCTGTGTGTGACCTACAGCAAGTCACTTAACCTTATTTTTCCTCATCTGTAAATCTGGGGAGTTGGACTCACTGACCTCTAAGATTCTTTTTAGTTTTAAATCTCGATTCCTAGAATCCTATCACTAGTAGGCTATAAGACTGGATTGGGCAAGTGGTGCCAGATTGTGGAAAGCCTTGAATGCAAGGTAAAAGTTTGAATTTTCCTCTCTAGTTAATAGAGAGCCACTAGGTGTTTTAGAGCAGAGGAGTTATATGATCCTGTCTATGTCTCTATGTTTTGGCTAGAGAATATTAAAGATAGACTGGAAGGAGGAGATTATGGAATACAGGATTCATTGGCTGGAGAGGATAGAAGGGGCAGAAAAGGGGGGAAAGAAGGCTGAGGGAAGAGGGAGACTGTTAACAAACTTTGCCTCCATCACTATTTTGCTCCAAGTTAGTGCTCCTCAAGAAACGTCAAGGACGGACTGCAGTCAGTGACCCGGCATCATGGAGACTGTCCCAGTCTGCTCTGAAATGGAGCTTCATTCCAACTTCTCTGGAAACAATATTAGCGAGTCCAACTCTCCCCAGTCCAAAGCAGATGTCTCTGGGTGATTCATTAACTCATTGATCTACTCCCTTAGACTCCCACCCACCCACCAAGGCACTGCCAACAAGGGCTCTAAATCATAATCTATTACCCTGGGATAATCCGAATGAAAACATCACCCTGGAAGAACCTTGGAGATCACTTAGTTTAATCCCTTTATTTAACAATGAAGGAAAATGAGATTCATTTGGGGTTAACCATCTTGGCCAGGGTTATATAATTAGTTAATCACAGACCTGGGCATGGTAAATAGTAGTCCTGGCTGACATAGTCCAGTGCTCCCATGAAGCCAGCTACATCACCCACTTTACAAAGAAATGGGGTAAAAACAGAGAGGGAGAGGCTGACCACTCCAGGTCAGTGAACTTGACTTTGATTCCTGGCAAAAATCTAGAATGCATTAGCAGAAGAATGCTTAATGAAAATGGAGAAAGGGCATAGGGAAAGCGAGTCACCACAAACTTACCTCATTTCTCTCTTTTAAAAAAATGGGGTTACTAGACTAGTAAATCAGGAGAGTGCCGGAGATTTCATTTGTCTAGATTTTAACAAGCATTTAACAAAGATTTGTAAGTTGTTCTGAGTGAAAGAGATGGAGATTTAGGGCATCGAATCCATCACCTGTATCAGAGCTGTCAAACATAGGTTATACCACTCCCCAGGGCGCTGAATCAGATTAGAATGTGATTGGGAAATATTTAACAAAATAATTGTACAACAAAACATAGATAGCATTGCATTTTAAGATTAAGTCAATATACAGCTGCAGGAATCCCTTTTATATGGATTTATTGTTGATGTTTAGTTTTTTTTTTTTTTTTTCAGTTGTGCCTAACCCTCTGTGACCCCATTTGGGAGCTTCTTTTTTTTTTTAATTCAAAGATATCTTATTTCCCCCAATTATATGTAATAATAATTTTCAACATGAGTTTTCCAAAATTATAAGATCCAAACTGTTTGCCTCCTTCCCTTCCCTCTCCCTGACTCCCGGAGATGGTAAGCAATTTGATCTGGGCCATACATGGATTATCATGCAAAACACACTTCCATGTTGGTCATTGTTGTAAGAACACACTCATACAAAACCAAAGCCCTGAAAAAATAAATATATGGGGGTTTTGGGGTATATTAATATAAATGAAGTATCAATAGGGTATCCATAATAGGGTATCAAACTGGCTTCTTAACTGGTGGTGATGAGCCACATCACCAGATCTGGGAAAGAATGTTCAGGGAGAGGCTGTTAGGCAACATTACATGGTTTATTTAAACAAATAGGGAAGGGAGTGGGATTAACTAACTTAAACAAAACTTGGATTCCTTCCCTCCAAGGTCCAACAATCTATCTGGGGTGTACACTCATACAAAACCAAAGCCTCCAAATAAAACCGCAAATACACTGATGAGAAAGAGAGTGTGCTTTGCTTTGCATCCATCTGACTCCAACAGTTCTTTCTCTGCAGGTGGATAGCGTTCCCCATCATGAATCCTTCAGAATGGTCCTAGATCTTTGCGTTGCTGAGTAGCCGAGTTTTCACGGTTGATCATCATATGATATTTCTGGTTTTGTGTATAATGTTCTTCTGGTTCTGCTTATTTCACTCTGCATCAGTTCATGTAGATCTTTCTAGCTTTTTCTGAAATCATTTTGTTTATCATTTCTTATAGCATAATCATATTCCTTCTGTATACCATACCACAATTTGTTCAGCTACTCCCCAATTGATGAGATCCCCTCAATTTCCAATTCTTTGCCACCACAAAAAGAGCAGCTATAAATATTTTTGTACAAATAGGTCCTCTACCCCTTTTTTTAAATCTCTTTGGGATACAGACCCAGTAGTGCTATTATAAGATCAAAGGGTATGCTCAATTTTATGGCTATTTGGGGTTTTCTTGGCAAATAGAGTGGAGTTTGCCATTTCTTTCTCCAGCTCATTTTACAGATGAGTAAACTGAGACCAACAGGGTTAAGTGCCTCAACCATGTTCATCCAGCTAATAAGTGTCTGAGGCTGTATTTGAACTCAGGAAGACTCATCTTCCTGACTCCTGGACTGGTATGTTATCTAACGTGCCACCTCACTGCCAAGTATGGATTGGTAACCCTGTTTCTATTTGGGTTTAACACTCCAGGATAGATGAGAGTAGAGACCCAGTGAACATCCAGACCCAGAGATAATAATGGCTCAATGTCAGCTTGGAAGGAGGTCACTAATGGAGTTCCCCAGGACTTTGCTCTTGGCTTTGGGCTGTTTTTATTAATGATTTAGTTAAAGGCACAGATGGCCCACTTATCCAATTGGAAGGTCATTTTTCTTGAGAAGTGAGTGCAGAATAATATATGTGGGACATCTCATAGACTGTCAGCTGCAGTCTTCACTGGACAATTTAGTAAAATGGCATAGCAAAATAGTAAAATAAAAGTAGTCTATATATAAAAAAACTAAATGTAGATTAATTTATATAAAAATAGTAAAAGGGCATGTGCAATTGGATTGGAGGAGTATATAGGAAAATAACTGTCAAAGAAAACAAAGCCATCAATCAATAAAATGAATGAACAAAGAACAACCCCCCAAACCCAAATTTGCAAATGGTATAAACTCAGGGAGGAAAGCTTATATATTAAATGCTGGATTCAGACTACAAGAAACATCTCAACTGGGAATGAATTGTTCATACTGATTTAGGTAAAATTCAACAAGGAGATGCATAAAATCATCAAGTCCTAAATCTAGAGCCGGAACCATCCTTGTAGATCTTCTAGTCTGAGGAAATTGAGGCAGAATTTAAGTGCCTCTTCCAAGGTCATACAGATAGTAAGTAGAAGCTCCAGAACCCAAGTGTTCTGCCTCCAAAGCTAGTACCCTTCCCACTGTGCAAATTTTCTATTTGGTCGCATAGAACACATCTGGAAAGTTATGTTCAAGTCAAAGGAAACACATTTTGAAGGCCAGTGATGAGCTAGGAGGGTACCCAGAAGAAGATGACCATGATGGTGAAGTTTGTAAGAACAAGACATGTGGTGAAGGGTTGTGGGATACAGTTGCTATAGTCTTATATCTGAAGGGCTGTCATATGGAAAAGAGATGAGATTTATTAGGCTTGGTACCAGAAGGCAGAATTGGGAATAATGGTTGGAACTTACAGAGAGGCAAATTTCAGTTCTGATTGCCAGAAATTAAAAAAAAAAACTTTTAAAAAATTCAAGCTGCCCTGAAGGGGATTTGGGGATTTGGTTGTCTTAGAGAGACAATGATGTCTCCCTCAATCAAGCCAAGATGGCAAGATGACTTCTTGGTGTGTTGTAGTGAGGATCCCTGGTCAGGGATGGGCTGAACACAATGGCCAGCCAGTTCTGTTGCTGGTCTTTGATTCTGTGACTCTGTGAAATGTTTTGTGTTTCTGATAATCTCCCCAAATCTCATGCTGTTTCTTTCTCCTCTCCCAGTCTAGGGCATAAGTGATACTTTTGTTCCTGGAATAAGCAGTAGGAAATGCACCAACATAATTTTTACAAAACAAATCCACTTGGAGACCAATCAGCCAACGGGCATTTGTTAAGCACCTGCTATGTGCCAGCCACTATACTAATCACTAGAGGCATGAGGACAAAAGAGAAGCAGTCCCTGCCCTCACCGAGGTTAGAGTCATGGGCAGGAGGCAACATGTGCACATATAAATATATCCTGAATCTATGACTCCAGTATCTAGGGTAGATTTGGGAGGAAGGGCATTAGAAGCTGAGGACGTGAGAAAGAGCTTCCTGTAGAAGGTGGTGCTTGAGCTGAGTTCTGAAGGAATCCAGGGATTCCAAGAGGCAGAGACAAGAAGGGTGAGAACCTCAAGCATGGACACAGCCTGTAAAAGGACACGCAAATGAGAGATGATGTTTTGTGTATGAGGAAGAGCGTACAAGCATTTATGGCTGTACCAGAAAGTGAGTGGAGGGAACGTTACCAGGAAGACCCTAGAAAAGTGAGCAAGCAATTCTGCTGTGGTGGAGTAAGAAGGATTTCACATAAGATGCATCAGGCCTGTAAAAGAAATGTACTACCTGGCAGCTTCCTGCTTTAACTAATTATTTTTACTATCTAGTGCTGAATTCAGTTGTTTTAATATTGTTGAACAAATGTTTAAGCACCTGATAAGTTTGGACATCCTGGGACAAAGCCCTGACTGCCCAACCCTGGTTACAACTATGGTTCTCACTAAAGTTCTATAGGATCAGAAATGCCAATAAGGAAGGAGACTGAACCCTGGCCTCTACGCCCTGGTCCCTAGGGTGGACTTTAACGTGTCCTAGCTATGTGATGTTGGGGAAATTAATCGACCTCTTGGGAGGTCCATCAATTGGGGAATGGCTGAAAAAATTATGGTATGTGTTGGTGATGGAATACAATTGTGGGATAAGAAATAATAAGTAAGATCGCTTTAGAAAAAGCTGGCGAGATCTGCAGGAACTGATGCAGAGCAAAATAAGCAGAACTGGGAGAACATTGTCTACACTTTGAGCAATATTGGACAATGATCAACTGTGAAAACTCAGCTACTCTCAGCAGTGCAATGATCTGGGACAATCCTGAAGGACTTATGACATGGAAGGCTCTCCATCTCCAGAGAAAGAACTGCTGGAGTCATCTTTCACATCACTGTATTTATGGTTTTGTTTTGGGGTTTGGGTTATGTGTAAGTGTGCTCTTACAACAATGACCAATACGGATATGTGTTTTGTATGACAATAAAAATAAAATTTAAAAGAAAAAAATTACTCAACTTCTTAAAACATCAGTTTCCTCTTTTGTAAAACTGAAAGAATAATAAGACCTGCAGCACTTTCCCCAAAGTATTCCTGTGAATATCAAATGAGATAATCCATATACAGTGTCTCCAAAGTCTTTGTGCAATTTTAAGCTTTAATAACTTAGTTTCTATACCAAACTCATTAATCATATGTTAATATATTATAATGTATATTATATGTTAAATATAAATTATATATATATATATAAATTCAAGTATATTTACATAAATATACAAATAAATAAATATATATTAAACTTAAATTTTAGTAGCTTAAAACTGAACTAAGACCTTTAGGACACCGTGTATGTTAACTTTAAAGAAATGGCAGGATGTGGATGGAGAAATAGCCTTTGAGTCAGGAAGATCAGAGTTCAAATTTTGTCTCTGGCACATATGGTCCCCAAGATAACACAACCAATAAGTTGTTTTCCATTCTTTGCTTGAAGACATCTATTGAGGGAGTGTGTCACTAGACAAATTACTTAGAACACTCTCAGTGCCCTAAGAAACTCCCAAATTGTAGAGAAGGTGCCAATCAATCTTGGTAAAGAGAGTGTCTTCATCCAATGGTTATTGTTGTTTTGTTGTTTCAGTCATGTATGACTCTTCATAACCTCATTTAGGGTTGACCTTGGTCAAGTCACTTAACTAACCTCTTTAGACCCAAGTTCTTTATTCATAAAATGAGAGGGTTAGATAAGATGACTTCTAAGATCCCTTCCAAAATTGTCTATGATCCTCTAACCGAACCCTAGAGGGACTGTAGACTGAATCAAACAATGTGACGTATTGAAAAAATTTTGGTAATTATGTAAACAATCTGTATAAATTGTGACTATTTGTATCTTCTTGGGACCCTTTAAGGATGACTTTAGCTGAACTCAACTTTCCCAACCTAATTTCTCCCTCTCTGGAGCAGCCTTGGATATTTTATAAGTGCCATCTTGGTGTTGTTTGTGCCACTGGAGCGTTTAAGTGGATATTCTCCAGGGGAGGTAACTGGATTTTTATGCAGATAATTTATTATAGCTTCTTTTTCTCAGCATAGGCTCAATTCAGCAAGCACTGATAAAATACCTACTCTGTGCCTGCCGGGCATTCAGATCTCAAAGGTAGAAATGAAATAGTCCCCATTCCCAAGGAGCATACCTTCTACTAAGGGGAAATGGCATGGACTTCTATAGATAACCACACAATAGAGACACAATCAGTGTTGTGGTGGGGGGGGGGGGCTCACCATGGAGGGCTTTGATGAATGGGATGCCTGTGCAAATTCATAGTAGAGGGAAAAGATACCATGATCACTGAAGAGGCAAATTTGGTTGGAATATACAATGTAGGAGGGTGAGGAAGATGAAATCAGTCTCTAAAGATGGGTGGGAGCCAGAAAACCAGGGGAATTCAAAGCTGAGCAGAAGCATTTTGACTTGGTCTTAAAGGTAAATAGGAGTTCCTGAAGCTTCCTTCTTGAGCAGCGAGGCACAATTAGAATTGAGTTTTAGGAGCATTAATCCAGTACCTATGTGATGGGCATAGACAGAAGAAGGGACAGTCTAGATACAGAGAGACCAGTGGCAAGACGATTGCAATACCCCAGGTGAGAAGTGATGAGGGTTTGGGGTAGGGTTGTGGCCATGTCAGAGGAGAGAAGGGGAGAGATTTGAAAGAGAAAGAATGGTTGTAGAAATAGTTTTGACAAGACTAGTCAGCTGTCAGTGAGTGTTACCTTCCCCTAACATCAGAGTTAAGAATGATTCTGATGTTGAGAACCAGGATGATGGAAGAATGATGGTACGTTGGGGGAAAAGCAAGAAATTTGGTTGGAAATATCTTAAGTTTGAAATTTCTATGATCATCAAAGAGATGTCCAGAAGGCAGGTGGTGATGTGGGATTCAAGATTGGGCCATAGACAAGGGCTAGATTCATATAGATGTATCTAGAAACAATATTTAAATGGGAACTGATGAGGTGACCCAAAGAGTATCTCAAAGCAAAAGAGAAGAGTCTTGGGGGTATACTTAGATATTGGGGTGATGAAAGGAACTGAGAACAGAATGAGTGTCACAAGTACCTAGGATCAATTGACTTACTATTTCTGGATGAAGGCTATCTAAGTTTTCCTTGGAAGCTCACATCTCTCAAAAACCTGTACAAAATGAGACTGGTGGTGATGCTTCCCCAGGCAAAGACTGTTTGATGGGAGTAAATACAGAGAACATGGTGGAAAACATGAGAATTCTCATGAGAGAAATAAAAAACAAAATTTACAGAGAGTGCTGGAAGAAAAGGAGGATAAAATATTCGTGAATCTGGGAAGATCCCCCAAAGTTGTGTCCGATTCCTGCCTCTACTAAGAGGAGGACTTCTCTCTTCCACATTGGGAAGCCATAGCTGTAGACAGCTTCCTAGATGGGGTTCTTCCCCTGAGAAGTCAAAGGTGTAAGACTGTCAAGCCTTATAGATTAGGTGCTGAGATGAAAAACCTTTTCTACCTTGAGGTTCCTAGATTTAATTGCTGGCAAACTCCTCTTTGCCATCCTTTAACAGAGCAGATATGTGCAGAGTCTGAAATCTCAGACTTGCTTTTCCAGTTCTACTATATTCCTATACTGAATCGACTCAATTTCATTCCATTCAAAAGGCTTTAATTAGGTATTTATTGTGCAAAGGCACTATTAGAGCTTACATTCCTCTCAAGGGATGATAAGATCTAAAGGAGAATATAACTAAGGGGGTTCACAGTCTACATGCCCTGGAAATGTGAAGTGTTTGGGAAATGGATGCAAGAATAGATGTTCAATGTATATTTCTTGCTACATCACTTTTATTCTATGGTCATGACAAGAACTTTCATACTGATATAATCTCACTAATATGTCTAATCCTATCTCATTATGGGAAGTGTATAAGGAAATAGGCAGTGATGAGTAGTTGGTGAGCCCAAACATGGCAGTGGGAGACTAGTGACATCCATTTAGCAATGGTGTGCCAAGGCAATGGTACAGACATATTTAGTCTGCTAGATAGCCTCTGGACAACAGTATGGTATCTCTGAAGACACATTTTTAAAAAAGATTTTATTTTCTGAATTACACATAATGGGGCAGAGCCAATATTGCAGTTTAGCAGCTGACTATCCTTCCAAACTGAACTTTAGATGGTGTCTCAAAACAACAGGAGTCAAAGAAGGATGGAGGGGGCTCTCCCACTGAAAACAACTTGAAAAGCATGCAGAGAGAGTTGATATTCATAGAATAAGGCGGAAGTAGAAGCAAAATTGCAAACAGAGTAGGGCTGGCTGACCAACCCCTCCACTTACTGTGCCAGATTCCAAACCTGGGAATAGGCCAAGTTTGGGATCCCAGGATGTGGACTACACCAACAAAAGAGCACTTTAGACTCACCCTCTTGAAGTCCCAGGCCCTGGCACCAACTTGCAGTGAAGTTTTCAAGCAACAATGCTGGGCCCTTTTCCTCCTCCAACTGCAGTGAAGACTTAGCCCCAGGACAAAAGAGCTCACAGTGCCTATCCCTGCAAGCCAGCAGAGGAGATAGAATTAACAAGTAGCTTTCAGAATTCTCAGTCCACAGGCAAAAAAAAAAAAAGCTGGGAAAATGAGCAAACAGAAAACTAACACTTAGACCTCGAAAATTTCTATGAGGAAAAAGAGCAAAGAACAAAACCAACAGGGGATGGTGAGATCTGAGCAACCACATACAAAACTTAAAACAAACAAACAAACAAAAACAGGAACTGGTCTCAAGCTCTGGAAGAATTCAAAAATCAAATGAGACAGGTTGAAAAAATGGGAATAAATATGAGAAAAAGAAATTAAAATAATGCAAAAAAGAAAATAAGCTTAAAAAGCAAAACTGGTCAATTGAAAAGAGAGGCACAAAAATCCAATGAAGAAAAGAGTACCATAAAAAGTAGAATGGACCAAATGGAAAAGAAGGATCCAAAGGTCATGGATGAAATTCAGGCTTTAAAAATTAGAACTGGGCAAACAGAAGCTAATGATTTCACAAGACATCAAGAAAAAATAAAACAATATCAAAAGAATAAAAAAAAACAGAAGAAAATATGTAATATTTCATTGAAAAAAACAACTGATCTGGAAAATAAATCCAGGAGATACAATTTAAGAATTATTGGACTGTCTGAAAGTCGCAACCAAAAAAAAAAAAGTCTAGGCATCATGTTATAAGAAATTATCCAAGAAAACTGCCCTGATATTCTTGAACAAGAGGGTAAAAAAGAGACTGTAAGAACCTACAGATCACCTCCTTCAATAAATCCCCAAATGACAACTACTAGGAATGTTACAGCCAAAATCAAGAGCTCTAGGTCAAGGAGAAGATACTTTAAGCAGTCAGAAAGAAACAATTCAAATATCATGGAGCTCTAGTCAGGATTGAACAGGATCTGGCAGCTTCCACAATGAAGGACTGGAAGACTTGGAATATGATATTCTGTAAGGCAAGGGAACTGAGTTTACTACCAAGAATCACCTACTCATCAAACATGACTATATTCTTTCAGGGGAAAGTATGGCCATTTAATAAAATAGAAGATTTCCAAGCATTCCTGAAAAAAAGACCAGACTTAAACAAAAAATTTGATGCCCAATTACACATAGCAATTTTCAATATATGTTTTCTGGTTATTATATGTTAGTTATGTTATGAATATTATATATTATATGATTAACATATAATAACAATTATATGTTATAAAATCCAAATTGTCTGCCTCCCCTCCTCCCTCTCAAAAATGATAAGAAATTTCATCTAGGTTGTACATGTATTGTAGTCCTCTTATCTTGTTCCATGACCCACAAATAATTTCTTGAGCTGGACTCTATAATGTACAATCAAGCAAAACATATTTCCATATTGATTATATTGTGAGAAAATACTCATTTTAAACCAAAATCTCCAAATAAAAACACACACAAATAAAATATAGTCAATAACAGTATGCTTCAATCTGAATGCAGATTCCCACAGTTCTTTCTCTAGAGATGGATAGCATTTTTTGTCAAAAGTCCTTCAGAATTGTCCTTGCTCATTGTATTGCTGAGAGTAACTAAATCCTTCACAGCTAATCATCTTACCATATTGCTGTTACTGTGTATAATGTTCTCCTGGTTCTGCTCACTTCACTTCACTCTGGATCAGATCATGTTGGTCTTTCCGGGTTTTTCTGAAATCATCTTGCTTATTGTTTCTCATAGCACAATATTATTCCATCACAATCATATATTACAACTTGTTCAGCTATTCCCCAATTGATGGACATCTTCTCCTGAATTTCCAATTCTTTGCTGCCCCTAAAAGAGCTGCTATAAATATTTTTGTACAAATAAGTCCCTATTCCCTTAAAAAAATCTCTGGGATATAGACCTGGGATATAGACCTAGGATATTGACTTTATTACATCCCTTGTGTAAGAACTAAATTAAACTCTGGTCCTTCGTTTCCATAGTTTATTAATATTTACTTGAAGTAAAGAAGGCAGATAGAGAGAAAAAGCCTATTCTAATTAGCCATGTGGGTGCTTTCCACATGGTTCCCTTAGCCACCTTCCTTTCTCTGGGCACCTGAGAGAAGAGAGACCCCCAACTTCCTGTACCCCCCACTTTGTTTTCCTCCTTTACCCCTGATTAATTTCCCCATCATTTCCAGGTCAAGTGTCTAGGTCATTGCCTTGTGACTCATGCTGGAGGGCAGGGATACAGGTAGGGCCCCAAAGGTGATCCTGGGAAGGAGTTCTCTTCACACACTTCGCTGTCAATTCCTGGAAAGCTTTCAGTTGTTGAGTGTTTCTGTCATGTCTGATTCTTCATGACTGCATTTGGGATTTTCTTGGCCAAGATACTGAATTAATTTGCTATTTCTTTCTCCAGTTCATTCGATATATGAAGAAACTGAGTCTTTCAGTACATCAAGCCTAAATTGGTCCTTTTTCACAGTTTCTATCCATTGAATCCATACAGCACAAGTCTAATCCTTCTTCCAAATGATGGTTCCTCATAAACTTGCACTCTCATGTCCCCCTGAGTCTTCTCTTCTTCCAAGGAAATATTCTCTGTGCCTTCAACCAAAATTCATATAATATGGACTCAAGGCTCTAGTCCTCCCTAAGATACCTGTTCAAAATATATATTAATGTCTTAGAGGGCAGCTAAGTAGCTTGGTTGATTGAGAACCAGACCCAGAGTCAGGAGGTTCTGGGTTCAAATCTGGATTCAGACACTTTCTAGCTGGGCACGTCACTTAACCCCTATTGCCTAGTCCTTACTGCTCTTCTGCCTTGGAACAAATACACAGTTGGAAGATGGAAGGTAAGGATTTAAAAAAAAATTTGTAGCTTTTATGAATGTTATTAATGGCACATGCTATGTTCCAGGCACTGTGCTAAGCGCTAAGGATACAATTACAAAAAAAAGAAAGTCTATCCCTGTCGTCAAGGAGCTTATAATCTAATGGGGGAAGATGTTAAACAAAAGGAAACTAAAAATCAGTAGTTGGGGGGTGGGGGGGGAAGTACCTAGAATAGAAACATGATGGAAAAACCAAAAGGATTATAGCTGGTGGGAAATGAACAGACGGCTACACGTAAGACGGGAGGAGGCTTCAGTGGAGGCTTTGCAGCTCATGATTCTGACCTTCCAGTCCCAGAAGCAGGTTATACTGATGAGAAATGAGTACCAAGGCTGATGAGCTTGTAGGATGATGGGGTTTCCCAATTTTGAGAGTCTTGGGGCCATGCTGAAAAGTTAAAAGGAATGAAGGATATGCCTTCTTCTGAATGGTCTCCAATTCATTCCTGTCCTTCCTTGACTGGGACATCTAAGACTGGACATAATACTCCAGACATGGTCTGGCTGGGGCAGAACAAAGTGGAACAATCAACTGCCTATTCTTTGAAACCATGTTTCCTAATACAGCTCAAAATCTCATCACATTATTGGGCAGTCATATTGGATTGAAGAAATGGCAAAATCAACAGAGTTTTGGACCTGGAGTCAAAAAGACAGAAGTTCAAAAGTCCCCTCTGACATTTATTAACTGCATGTCAACCTTTCTTAGCCTTGTTTTCATTATCTATAAAACAGATATTAATAGCATCTCTTTCACAGAATTGTTCTGATCAAATGAGATAACCTATGTAAAGTGCTTTGCAAACATTAAAGTACTCAATAAATAGGAACTTTTCTTAGGAAGTGTCTGAACCCAGGATTTCCTGTCTCTAGACCTGGCTGTCTATTTACTGAACCACCCATGCGATAGTTTTCAAAATAAAATACTTTTCAAAGAGAAAGGCTCATTTGCAGATGAGCTAGTCTCTGCATATGGAAGCCCCTAGGCATATACTGACACACATAATATACACATCACACATAATCACACTCACCTACAGTCAATACACAACACAAAATAATCATCTTATACACCACCCACATGCCCATATATCATACACAGACACACACACACACACACACACACACATACACACATTCTAGAGCTGACTGCTTCCATTTGAGCCATTTATTTAGAAGTCTTTTTAAAGTAAAAGTGGGAAGACTTGGAAGAAGGGAAATTGGGTATCCGTTCCATGTCTGTCATGAAAAATAAAGATAATAGCTGACACCTAATAGCCTTTAAGTTTGCATAACTTTAGATGAATTATTACCTCTATGAGGTAGGTGCTATTATCAGCCCCAACATCAGTGAGGACATGAAGACAACCAGAGGTCAGGTTACTTGCCCAGAGTCACACAGTGCTAAGTGAGTAGAATGGACTTCAAAGCCAGGTCTTTGGCCAAGACTCCACTCATTCTTCCCCTCTGCCCCTCTAATCAATGTAGCTTTTGTTAGGCAGTACCTTAACCTCTCTGATCTTAACTGGTAAAGTGAGAAGTCAGCAGATGACAGCTCAGACCTTATATTTTTTGATTCCATGAGAGGATTCAGAGAATCATAGTTTGAGACCTGGAAGAGACCTTAGAGATCATCTAATCCAACCCCTTCACTTTATAGACGAGGAAACTGAAGCCCAAAGATATAGTGACTTGACCAAGGTCCCACAGCAAGGTCATACAACACTCACATAAGCCAGTATGTGTTTTAGGGGGGATTCAAACCTGAGTCGTCCCAATTCCATGCCCACAGCTCTATTCACTATCTCCTGCTATTTCAATTCCAGTTCTAGACATAAGTATATCCTATTTCTCCTTCACATTAAAAAGATAAATTAGGGATCGGTTATACTATGGGCTATTTTTATACTTTAGGTGAAAAAAATTCACCCCAAAGCAATAGGAATCATTCCAGATTATAATGATGGATCATTCATCAAATATCAAATATTTATTGAGCAATTATTTTTGCAAGGCATTGCATTTGGTAAGCCTCGGGGATTTGTGCTTGGCTCTAAGCTCTTTAAGATTTTTATCAGGACCTTGGTTAAAGGTATAGCCATCAACATACTCAAGTTTATGAAGAGACCAAGCTGGGAGGGAGAATCAACACCATAGAAAAACAAAGGCAGGATTCAGAGAGTTCTGTCTGGAAGATAAGTCCAAATTGAGAGAAATAAAATTAAAAGAAATAAATGCAAAGGCCTATACTTGTACTCCAAAAATCAACTGTACTAGTAAAAGATAGGGAAAATGTGGGAAGAGAACAGCTCATTTGAAAATGATATGGGGTAGGGATAGCTAGGTGGCTCAGTAGATAGAGAAGCAGGCTTGGACACAGGAGATCCTGGATTAAAATCTGACCTCAGATACTTCTTAGATGTGTGATCCTGGGCAAGGCACTTAACCCCAATGTCCTAGCTCTTACCATTCTTTTGCCTTGGAACTGATACTTAGTATTGATTCTGAGACAAAAGGTAAGGGTATTACAAGAAAAAAGGAAAGAAAGGAAGGAAGGAAGGAAGGAAGGAAGGAAGAAAGAAAGAAAGAAAGAAAGAAAGAAAGAAAGAAAGAAAGAAAGAAAGAAAGAAAGAAAGAAAGAAAGAAAGAAAGAAAGAAA
>NC_058133.1:12588215-12610898 GCF_016433145.1 Gracilinanus agilis | reverse complement strand
AGAGAAAGAAAGAGAAAGAAAGAAAGAAAGAAAGAAAGAAAGAAAGAAAGAAAGAAAGAAAGAAAGAAAGAAAGAAAAAAGAAGAAAGGAAGGAAGAAAGGAAGAAAGAAAAAAGAAAGTGATATGGGGTGTTAGGGGGTCACCAACTCAATGAGCCAAAAAAGTCAATGTCAGTCTAGCTACAGTGAAAGATATAATTTCCAAAACTCTAAAAAAAATCAATTTTCCTAATGATATAAAAAATCATAACATCTATTTGAAAAACAATTTGAGTTCCAAATTCTCTCCTTACCTCTTCTCCCCCCTCATTGAGAAGGAAAGTAATTTGAAATAGGCTAGACATGTATAGTCATGCATAGCATATTTCTTTATTAGTCATATTGTAAAAGAAAACACAGGCAAAAAAAAAAGAAATTTAAAATATTTTTAAAAGCATGCTTCAATCTGCATTCTGACTCCCACAGATCTTTCTCTGGAGGTGGATAGCATTCTTTATCATAAGTCCCTCAGAATTATCCCAGATCATTGTACTGCTGAGAGTAGCTAAATTTTGCTATTATTATATACAACGTTCTCTTGGTTCTGTTCATTTCACTTCACATCAGTTTATGTAGGTCTTTCTAAACTTTTCTGAAACCATCCTGTCTGTCATTTCTTATGGCACAATAGTATACCATCACCATCACATACCACAATTTCTTCAGTCATTCCCTAATGATTAGGCATCCCCTCAATCCCCAATTCTTTGCACCTCAAAAAAGAGCTGCTCTCAGTATTTCTGTACATATAAGTCCCTTTTTTTCTCATCTCTTTGGGACACAGACCTAATAGTGGTATTGCTGGGTCAAAGGGTGTCATAGCCCTCTGGACATGGCTCTTTATTGCTCTCCAGTTTGGTTGGACCAGTTCACAACTCCACCAACAGTGCATGAGTGTTCCAGTTTTCCTATATCCCCTCCAACACTTGTCACTTTCCTTCTCTGGCATATTGGCTGGTCTGCTAGGTGTGGAGTGCTGCCTCACAGCTGTTTTCATTTGCTTTTCTAGGATCAGTTGTAACTTGAAGCATGTTTTTACATCTCTGACAGATTTCATTTCTTCGTCCAAGACTGTCTTTTGCTTTTCCCTCTCTCTCCAGTGCTTAGTACAGTGCCTGTCACATAGCAGACCCCTTAATAAATGCTTTCTGACTATTAACTGCTTGCTGTATGTACTAATGGGGTGGCTGGGTGGGATAGAAGCAGGGGGACAACCAGAGAAAGTTCTCAGCATTGAGAGAATAGAGTTTCTTATTTATGGAACAGTCATGAGGCTGGTGTCACTGGATTAAAGACTACATGTTGGAGAATAAAGTGTAAGAAGAGTAATGGAAGCTAAGGGATGCCAAACCAAACATTTTGGATTTGCTCTTCTGCTTCAGTACCTATAATGGAAATCAGTTCTAAGGCAGAAGGTAAAGGTTAAGAGAAAAAAAAATGTCTGCTGAGCATCTATTTCAAAATGTGTGAAAGGCAGTTGGAGTTGGAGATTGAAGATTGGATGTTGTAACAATTAAAAGAGTCTGCACAAAAACCCATCCTTATGATGTCAATAGCAAGTTTGGAGGAGGAGAGGTAAATCTGATGGTAATTAAATACAGGGGAGTTGATAAAATCACCAAGTAAATTACTATAAAAGGAGAAGAGAAGGGGACCCAGGAGCCCAATGAACATTTATGGTTAGAGGGTATGGTCTCCAGCAAAGGAGACAGAGGAGTGGTCAGAGAGGTAGTGTAAGAGTAAAAATTAATATACAATAACTCCAAGTATCATATTTAGTAAATTTATTAATAATAACTTAAAGTAAAAAGGAAAGTAAAAAGGCAACTAACCCAGCCACAGTCATGAGAAAAGAGAGTGAGAGGCAGAGTTACACACAACTATATACAAACAACATAAGGATGCAACTTGAGGACAAAAGAGGAAAGAGATGCTGTGAGATGAAGTCCAAGGGTTCAAGATTTTCTAATTACACCTGAGGAATAGAACTAGAAGTGAACAGTGCCCCAAAAACCCAAGAGAAAAGAGAATATGGAGGAGGAGTGGGTGATCAACAGCATTACAGGCTGGAAATCAAGGAGAATGAGGGTTGAGAAACAGCCATTGGATTTGGCAACTAAGAGATCACAGGTCATTGGAGAGAGCAGCTTTGATGGAATGATGAATCTGAAGCTCCATTGTAAGGAGCTGAGAAGGGTGTAAAAGGAGAGAAAGTAGAGGTGCCTATTGCAGATAGCCTTTCAACTACTTTATTTACAAAGGACGGGAGGAAAATAGGATGATGATCAACAAGGATGAAGGGATTAACTGAGGGGTTCTGAGGCTAGGGGAGACGTGAGCATGATTTTTTGGCATGAAAATGAGCCAGTAGAGAGGGAGAAATTGAAAATAAGTGATAGTGTAGAGATGACAGAGGAAGGACGATCTATTGGAGAAGATGAATGGTATGGGATTACTTAAACAAGTTGAAGGGTTAGCCTTGGTAAGGAAACATGTGAGAAAGGAGAATAGTGGGAAAGAGTAGCAAAAGGCATCTCAGTCATGGGAGATGAGGTAGAAGGGAGAAGCGGCGAGTCACAATGAATGATCTCATTGAGGGGGGATTGTCAGCTGAAAGAATGCGGTTAGAGGAGGGATACAAAGGTTTAGAAGAACCACCATGGAGAGAGGAATAGGAAGTTGGTAAGGGAGTTAGCAGGATTACCTTGCAGCAGTGAGAGCCCACTTGAGGTCATGTAACATAAATTTGTAGTCAGTCCAGTCAGAACGGTTGCATGATTCTCTCTCTCTCATGGAGATCCTGAATGTTCCCAGTCTTTTTACCGTAAACCTACTTATATGCTCTATTCAAATTAACTGAAATAAATTCTAGACTTTCTCATGAAATTGGTATATTAACAATGAAATAGATAAATGAAGTTCAAAAGGAAAATTTTCCTAAATATTCCCCACTCTCCTGTGACAAGCTTCTGGAATCCCTCTGTCTTTCCACTGCCAAGGATCTAAGTATTCCAGATTGGAAACCCTTCATATATGAAAAACCTTTTGCAAATCTCCAAGTTCCAGGAATGTCTTCTGTAACAATAATAATTGTTTTATTATTAATGTTTGCATCTAATAATATAGCAGAAGTTTCTTGAGAGATAACTCCTGGGAGGCAAATGTCCCTCTATTGGAGAACAGCTATAGGAGATATAATAAATGAACGAATGGAGTGTTACTGCCCAATGAATACGGAGAATACAAGATGTTAGGAAATGATGCAAAGTGAAGTAAGCAGAATTAGAAAACGATCTAACCAATGATTACAACAATGTGAATATAAAGAACAATAATAACAAAAAAACTTCAAAATGATGTTGTGGGGGCAGCTGAGTGACTCAGTGGATGGAGATCCAGGCATGGAGAAGGGAGGTCTTGGGTTCAAATGTGACCTCAGACACTTTTTAACTGGGCAAATCCCTTAAACCCCATTGCCTGACCATTTCCACTCCTCTGCCTTAGAACCAATACTCAGAATTGATTCTAAGATGGAAGAAGAGGGTTTAAAAGAAATGAAGTTGTGAGATATTGAGCAAGCTTTGCCTCCCAGAACAGTGCAAAGATAGTTCCTCCCTCATTTTGTTTGCTGTGGTGTGAGTGTGAGAGGGGGGACTCTGGGTGTGTGATTCTGCATAAAATGGCAGACTTTTGAAAATACCTTGGTTAGTTTTATGGAAGTTTTATTTCATTTTTCTTTTTTTCCTCTTTAAGAGAATTGTTATTCCAAGGAAGGGATGCCTGGGGTGAGAGATACAGTCAGTTGGAAATGTAGATGATGGAAAAACAAAAGATATCAGTGAAGTCTATCTTGCCAAAGCTACTTTCCATGCTTCAGTCCCACCAGGGCTTACCAAATAAACGTTGCTTGGCATTCTAAAGGGCAAGAAATCAGGTATTTTGTGACTAGCAGACTCATTCCAGAGAGGAAGGCCATGTGTGGTCCATGGAGGGAGAAACAGATTCCCTGCATTAGAGAGGATGGTTCTTGGTTTCTGCCTGTTTCCCCGAGGATTCCTTCATCAACACACAGATCTTGCCTTGCTCTGTCTCAGTCTCTTTCTGCTTCCCTTTGGCTAGTTTGCTAATGACTTGAGAGTCCTTCCCAATCCTTTCTAGTACCTCTTTTTAAGGTGAAAAATGATGAGATGAGACGTCCCCAAATACAGTAACAGCAAACAGCCACACTGTGTGTATCTATTGATTGAGAAAGGTATTTCATGACAAAGAGGACCCATGAGTTCGGTGCCACTTTGGAAAAGATGGACATTTTATTAGAGACAACACACACACATATGTTTGAAGAATAGTAAGATGGAGATTTGTGAGACTTTATTTATGCTGTCCACAGATGGAATGTTTGCTTATTTATTATTCTGAGTCACATTGCATATTTTTTGTTGGAGCTAAATAAAGCTAGCTCGCCAATGTTTGGTGAGCATATGGATTTAGGGACTCAGCCCCACTCCCAATCGCCCTACACTCCACAGGCTGGGACCACCCCCCAATCATCCTTTCCAAAGGAGAGGAAATCAGTCTCCACCCAAAGGAATGGTTTTCTAATGGTAGAATTTCAAGAAAACATCGGAGCGAGGATTGCAGGGGAGATCTTTGGAAAGACTTTTTAAGCAATAGGAATATTTTTATCTGAGAGGGGGGAAAAATATCTGAGGGGTCCTGACTCCAAGAACAATATACCCCCAGGATGGGCAGCAGCCCACCTTTGCCCCCTCAGGTGCTGGTAGAAGGAAAGGGGCATCCTGAAGGTGAATTTCTTGGGGCAGCAAAGAGTGAAGGATGGCAATGGTGGGCACCATGTGGATGGCTCCTTCCAGGAAGGAAGTTCTCTTCTTTTCCCTTCCCCCAATGGAGGAAGCCTGCCCCCACCCAAGGCAAAGTCTCACTTGCCTGCATGCTAGTTATAGCCCGGTGCCTCAGTAGCAGCCCAAGCTGACCACTCATCCTACGTTTGGGCCTGTTCTTAGGGTCAGCCCAGTTCTACAGGGTGGAAGATCCTTGCCTACCTGTTGTGCAGGTCTAGGACCTGTTCTGATCAGCCTGAGGAAAACTGGCCCATACCTGTGGGAAAGCGGATCTGACCTTTCCTCTTCCTTTGCATGGAAGAGCTCTGCTGCCAGCACAAGCCACTGACGTGGCCCCCAGCCAGGATTCTATGAGGCAGACGTCGGCCCTTTCTCCAAGGGGGCCCTCCCTAGGCCCAGGCTTCCCCCTCGGCCAGTGCTAGGACCATCCTTAAAGCATGCTGAGGCAAGAAAAGCTTTGCCCACTCATGGGCCAAAGGCGTCCCAGCTTCCCTGGATCCTTTTTTAGACCTGAAACTGGAGCAGGAGCCCTGAATCCACAGCCTGGAAAAGCTTCCCTGCCTAGAGTCAGCCCAGACGCTCCAGGCAGCCTCTTTCTCCCCATTCTTTGGAAAAGAAACTCAGAAAAAAACGTAAATGACGGCCCTTTTCTTCCTTCCCCATTCCATTATTCTCTGGCAGCACAACGTGGGACCAGGATGTTATGTCCTCTGCAATTCTGCAAAGCGTAGGAACTGCCAGCCTGCTGAGTCATGAAGGGATCCAAGAGGAGCTGAGAGACAGAGACAGCACACACACACTCACACACTCACACACACACTCTGCCCACACACACACTCACATACACACTCTGCCCACACACTCACACACTCTCACACACACACACATTCTCACACTCCCTGCACACACACACACACCCTCTGCCCCCACACACTCACACACTCACACACACACTCACACACTCTGCCCACACACTCACACACACTCTGCTCACACACACACATTCTCACACTCCCTGCACACACACACACACACACACTCTGCCCCCCACACACACTCACACACTCTTGCACACACACTTTGCCCACACACACACTCTCACACTCCCTGCACACACACTCACACTCACACTCACACTGCCTGCACACATGGCATGGGTATTGTATCCCCCAAACCTATAGAAGTGTTTCAGGCAAACTATAAGCAGGGAAATTCCTTTGCTCCCTTCTATCTTTGTGACTCCTAACCCAAAACATCTGATAACTCTGATAAGACCCTGAGAGGATGATCCTCCTTAGATCTTCCTTTAGATGGGCAGAGAGGCACCTCCTTGATATCATCAAGTTGTATCTCAGGACATCCATCTGTCCTCTAAAGTAGGAGGGTCACCCCCACCCCCCATGCCCATGCCTCAGGGCACACCACTCTGGAGTCATGTCTTCACTGTGGCACAAAATTGATGTTATCTGGGGGCAGCTCTCCATCTATGCTGTTCCCCCCACCAGATTCAATATTATCTTCGAATTTAATACATTTCTCTTTTTTTTCTAAGCCATGTTTTGCATCCTTGCATCCTTCCCGAACCTGGGGGTTCACCTCAAGCTCCCCCACAACACCTACACACCTACACACTCCCTGAACACACACACACACTCTCTCTCTCTCTCTCTCTCTCTCTCTCTCTCTCTCTCTCTCTCTCTCTCTCTCTCTGCACACACATGCACACACACGCACACAACCTCACCCTTTCTAAGGCCCCTTTTTCCTACTAGGGGGGCACACCCAACACGTCTCAGGCTGGCCAAGAAGCTCCAAATGCTCATCAGAAGACTGCTGGAGACAGAAAGAGAATTATCAGGACTAGGAAAATCAACAGAACCAAGGAGGAGCCCCAAAGGGACCAGAATCCGGAGAAGGATTTATATAATAACAACAAAAAAAAAAAGGAACAACTCTGGCCAGCACAATGACCACCATTCATTCCAAAGCAGCAGAAGATGAAGTGGGCCCCCACCCCCCAGACAGAGAGGAAGCAGACTGGAGGTGCAGAATACTTTTTGGCCCTGGTCCATATGGGAATCTGTTCTATGTGGCCATGTATATTAGTTAGGAGGGAGAGGAAATCAATTTGTTCATTAAAAATTTTAATTTTAAAAATGGTGCTTCCTATTTCTGTTAGCCTTTGTGTAAAGGCTAAAGAAAACATCTCCTTTTTCTTAGGAAGTATGTTTAGGGCTGCTAGGGGAAAAGGTTCTAGAATATCCAGACACACATAAAAGGACAGTTTTGAGCAGTAATTGCATCTCTTGGCTATCCTTAGAGAGCTGAGAAGCAATCGGTTTGGTTCAATGAACATTTGCTGGGTAAGATTTATTTTCCCATTTTTCAGATGAAGAACCAGAGGATCAGCAAGTTTCAGTGATTTGCTATGATCTTGCTGCTACTAAATTTTGGAATAAGACTTAAAAAAGAAAAAAAAAGAAACGATTCATTCTTTCTGTCTTAGAATCAATACTAAGTATATCCAGGGTGCTGGAGATCTTCTCCTGGAATCATGGATGTCCCAAAGGCAACAGCAGAGCACACAGTCTGGGCAGTGATTTTCCTTTAGTCTTGATGGAAAGGATCCCAGATCTAGAGCTGGAAGGGAACTGAGTCCATCTAGTCCAACACCCTCAAGCTATAAATGAGTAAACAGATGCCCATACAGGTGAAGTGATATTAAAAAGATAAATCAGGAGGCAGCTCAGTGACTCAGTGGATAGAGAGCCAGACCTGGAGGTGGGAGATCCTGGGTTCCAATCTGACCTCAGACACTTCCTAACTAGGTGATCCTGGACTTCAGTCACTTACCTCCCATTGGCTAGCCTTCACTGCTCTTCTGCCTTAAAACAGATTCTTGTTATCAATTCTGAGACAGAAAATAAGGGTTTTTGTTTTTGTTTTGTTTCATTTTTTTAAAGGATAAGCCTTTGATTCAAGAGAAAGCTTGGGGTCATTAAAAAACCAAAGCCTCACTGTAATTTCCCAAAGGAAATCAATCCACTCTCATCTCCTCAGCTCATCCAATTATGGATCCAAATGGTTGTCTAGACACAATATACACTGTGCGTGCATGTGTGTGCAGGATCATGAGCTTCTTCCCAATAAGATTAACCTCCCATTTATACTGTAGAGTTCGTACAGAGTTCTTGGTACGTTGGGAGCTTAAGAAGGGGGTCTAATTTTTGCCTTTCCATGTAGCCCTAATACTTAGCTTGGTGACTAACTCATAATTGGTGCTTAATAAATGCTCATTGCTGCCACTATGTGTGGGTATACATATATATATATATATATACACATATATATATGTACACACACACGGAATATATATATATATATGTGTGTGTACACACACATGGAAATTTATAAATTTATATATGAATGCATCTATTATAAATGCATATGTAGAAATCCCTTCCACATAATGACTTTCCCCATCATAGTTGGTTGGCATAAGAAATTAAATGGGAATTTGGGGGGAAATTTAGACGACATGTGAAAACTAGCAGATGGCAGAGAAAAAAATTTAGAAACTCAAAAACACGTAAGTATAGTGTGTGTATAATATCATGATATTAACATATTTTATCCTTTAATACCATAAATATACACAATTTCTTTCTTTAAGTTAAAATAAATAACACATTAAAGTTAAAAAACAAAAAAAAAATAAACAAAAACAAACAACCATGAGCCAGCAGACAACACACAAAGGCTAAAAATGTAGAGATATCATAACATTGACCTACATCCCAGTGATTCCCAAAGTGGGCGCCACTGCCCCCTGGTGGGTGCTGCAGCGATCCAGGAGAGCGGTGATGGCCACAGGTGCATTTATCTTTCCTGTTAATTGCTATTAAAATTTAAAAAAAATTAATTTCCAGGGGGCTGAGTAATATTTTTTTCTGGAAAGGGGGCGGGAGGCCAAAAAAGTTTGGGAACCGCTGATCTACCCTATGACCAAATATTTCACCCATTTTTACAATGAGATACTGCAGATACCCCATAAAAGTAAAAGAAACAATTTGGACTTCTCTGGTATGAAGGGAGGGCCAAACATTTTTCTGAGAATTTTCTATTTCTCTCTAATCCCAGATGTGAAAGAGATATCTATATTAGACTTACACATAAACTATGAATATGTGTATTCTTCATCCACTTGCTTTATCCTGTGTGGATTGAGGGCTCTGCAAAGTTATAGGATTTAAGGTCATCCATGCAATATCCTTCAAAATGACAAGAATCTGAAGGAGGACTTCCCTTTGGATCACAAACAGAGCAAATCATACATTTGGGGAGTGGGCAAACCGGTGGCTCTGTTTTGCTTGATGTTGATGGTTTGTGACAAAGATGGTAGTTTTCTTCTTCCCCTCACCCAATTGGAGGTGAGGATAGGGGAGGGAGGAGGAGCAGCTAGAGATAAAGTTGCCAAAAAAATATTTGTGTAAAATCCACAGAAGAGAACCAAAGGCAATTCAGAAAGCAGCACAGGAAGGGAAGGCAACTTTGAAAGTCACGTGTTGATTTGAAAGATCTTGGAACTCTGATCAGTGCAGGGATGAACTACATGTCCAGAAGAGGAAAGAAGAACTATGACCCTCATCTCTCCTAGAGAAGTGATGAACTTAAAATAACAAGAAAGAGACATATTTGGGGGCACAGCCTGAACAGGAATTTGTTACTCTGGATTATGTATGTTTACAATGGTTTTATTTTTGTTGTTTTGTTCTGTGTTCAATGAGAGAGGATAAGAAAAGGACAGACTATAAATGCTCATGAAATAAATAAATAAAAAGTTAATGTAAAAAAAGAAACCTGTTGAATGTATTATACTTTTAAAAAAGCAAATTGTACCTCAAAGATTCTGTTTCCCACATAATCTTCTTTTTTCTATTCTTAGTAGATGGGAATCTCCCCTCTACACCTTCTCGGGAATTTGTTAAGTTCTGAATAAAAATAAAATAAAAATTTAAGTCAAGCCAAAATGATCGTGGCAGGCTGCTTAATTTTTCATATTTGTGGCCATTCTCCCAGCATTATCCTTAAGTGCCCTCAGCATGATCTGCCTTATTGGGCTAAACTTCCTGTAAATGATTTCTCTCCCGGCCACTGGCCACCGGTTCTCACTGTTTCGTGAGGTATTGTTTCCACCGCCCTCCTCTATAAAATTGTACAAAAGAGTTCTTTTCTAAACCAATGGTGCCTTTGGGAAATGGAACCCCACCCCCACAGATGTCTGTGAGATGAAGGAGGGCCAAAGGCTAGAAGCATGAGGGTAGGTAGGGTGGCAAAAGCTGCAGGTCCTTCCAGATGCCATCAGTTTAAATGAGATACCAGGAACCACACACAGAGACAGACAGAAAAAGAGGAAGGTATGTTGGCTGACATACTTGTTGGCCAGGACTTCCTCTTGGCTTACCAAGACATGGCAGCAGGGAGGAGTAAGGAAGGTCTCTTCTTGGGCTCATAAGCAGAGTCCAGTGGAGACCAGGAAATTGGGGTTGGTGCTGAGGTTTGGCCCAAAGTGATTAAAACAGCAAAAGATTGGAACTAGCCAGAGGGTCAGAAAGCAGATTGGCTAGAAACATCAGGTGATTGGTTGAGGAGATATCTAGGATCCAGTTCATTTTCCCTGGAGCCTTACCCAGGGAAGCCAGGATCCTGGTCTTATTTGCCCATCTCATCCCATTTTCTGACGATGATGATGATGATGAGTGTATAAAAACTCATCCTGGCCACAATATCCATGGCCTGTACTTGGAAGCCTAATTTGTTTTAACGTTCATTTGTGTGTCTATGTTACTTGGAGCTGCTCTCCAACTATATTGCCGTTTGCCACGATTTATTTTTTGCCTACAAAATCAGTACAACTGGAGATTAAGCGAATGAATACAAAAGCATAAATTGCTCACATTTCCAGAGTCCAGAAATGTAGGTCTCATTCTACACCTTGAGTCTATCGCCCCTTGGTCAGAAAGTGAGGAAGGAGTATGCTGAAGCACAAATGGAAAAGCTTTCTAATAAGGAGAGATAGGGTCCCTAGGGAGACAGATTTTGATTTATGAAGTACAGTGGCCAGTGAAGGGGGCTCTAGGGAAATCGGTGGGCACACCCTCCCTGGGAGCAACAGTTTTTATTATGGATCCAGAACTAGAAATAGGGCTAAGGCCTGCCTGATTGACTGACCAACTAAATAAACAAATGGACTAATTTTATTTTTTACCAATTACATGTAACATCAATTTTCCATATGAGTTTTTCTAAGTTATATAATCAAACTTATCTCCCTCCCTCCCTTTCCTTCCCTCTCCTGGGAGTGGATTACACGTATTATCACACAAAACATATTTCCCTATTGTTCATTTTTGTAATCAAGGAATCTTATTAAACCAAAATCCCCAACATAAACTCAAATAAACAATTGAAAAATCATATTCTTTCATCTTCATTCTTACACCAGCAGTTCCTTCTCTGGAGGTGGAGAGCATTCTTGGTTATAAGTCCTTCAGAACTGTCCCAGATCATTGATTTGCCAATATTAGCTAAGCCTGTCACAGTTGATCATTGAATGGACCACTTTTAAGAGCATTTATAATATACATTTATCCATAATGTACATAAACACTTATGTGAGAGGAGTGACGGTATGTGGGCGCCATTTTGGTTTTGGTTCATGTAGGTTAGGTATGTGGGGCTGGTAGGTGGACAGCAGATGGACTTCCAGGTTTGAAGTCAGGAAAGCCTGAATTCAAATCCAGCCTCAGATACTTATTGAGTGAGTCTATGCAAGTCACTTCACCCTGTTTGCCTCAGTTTCCTCATTTGTCAAATGAGCTAGAGAAGGAAATGGCAAATAACTCCAGGATCTTTGCCAAGAAAACCCCAAAGGGGGTCACAGAGAGTCAGACACAGACATGATGGACAACAATAACAAGGTTTTATATGTATTCATGAGCCTGTCAAGATAAGACTCAAAGAGAGACCAGAAGAAGCATCTCGAGGGCCTCTTGTCCATACCCTTCTCCAAGGGAGCCTTTGATTCCTGCCAGCAGAGGAAGCAGGTAGTTGGGGCCAGAGGCTGGCCACTGCTCTCCTCTGAGAGAATGAGACCATGCCTTGTTCCCCTTCACACGCTCTATGGTCCCCTGTCCATGCTGTCCCTCTCCCACCACCCTCCATCTCTCTGTCTTTCCGCTGGCCATCCCCCACACCTGGATTGTCCAGCCTCCTCACTCCTCACTTGACCTCTCTGGCTTCTTTCAAGACATCTTAAATGCGCTTTCTCCAGGAGGCCTCCTGGCCCTCCCCCTTGAACCTCTTCTCTGTGCGGATCTTGTCTCCCCATTAGATTGTAAACAACTCGAGAGCAGGGACTATCCTTTGCCTTTCTTTGTACCACTAGTGCTTATGGAGTGGGTGCTTAATAAGGATTTCCTGACTGATCCTGTATCAGTGAGGTCCTCTGGATAATGAGGTGGTCCAGCACAGAAAGTATAAGGTATGGAATCGGGTAATTGGGGTTAAGTGACTTGCCCAGGGTCACACATCTAGGAAGTGTCTGAGACCAGATTTGACCTCCTCTTCATCTGGTTCTTAATCCACTGAACCACTCGGCTGCCTAGAACTCTTGTCCATGCAGGATATGCTCCCAGGGCCCTGAGCCCTTCCCTAGATACTGTGTGGGTGCCTGCCACCAGGACAAGGGTTAATCCCTAATCAGTTAGTACAACCTGACCTGCTGCCCACTCCCTTTTCCTTTACTCTATCTTTGACATATCTCTTTATCAATATTAGCAGAGTGCTGTGGCTGGTTCCCACTCCCCATGGGTTTCTCTTTTGTCCTCTGAGGGACTCATCCCTGAAAACATCTACAGAAAGCTCCATACAAGTTTATCTTGGGCTGTGCAAAGGGGGAAAGCCCCAAAGCCAATAGCCCGAGTCATGGCTAAAACAACGTTTTGAATTTTATTGTGGGGAGACTGGACAAGGAGGCTGGTCATCCTCTTCTCCAGCCCCAAGCAGCCAGAGCCTCACTGAGATCACTCCTCTAGGCCAGGGCTGCAAAGAGCCAGGTTTGACTGGACTAAACTGTAGTTCCTGCCCTGTGAACGGTGAGGGACGGAGGAGACTTATTTATTTTGCTCTCTGTGTATTTTATACGGGGGAAAGCAGGCAGGCCCAAGAGAGGAGGGTCTCCTTTCTCTCAATCCCTTCTGTGTTTGGCAGGTAAGACAGCCTGTGAGCTGTTAAACCCACTGGAGGGTGGAGGGGATGTTCTCCTTCCATGGGGAAGTCACAGAATGCTTACCATGACCTCAGGGCAGCCACGTGGAGCAATCAATCCTTCCAGTGTGTTCCCAGGACTCTCTCTGCTAGCCACCAGGCATGCTCAGACCAAAACTAAACAGTCCCTCCTGGAGCCCTGGAATTCGGAGAGTTGGAAGGCCTTTCAGGCCACCTGCTGTCCAGTCCAATCCAAACACCAACAAAATCTCCACCATGATGTTCCCTGCCCTCCGGGAGCTTCCATTCCATCTGGGAGCTGATCATGTAGATTTAAACTCTCCTGGATCCCCTTTAGGATTTTCTTGGCAAAAATACTGGAGTAGTTGGCTGTTTCCTTCTTTTGTTCATTTTACAGATGAGGAAACTGAGGCAAAAAGAATTAAGTGATTTGCCCAGGGTCATGCAGCTAGTAAGTGCCTGAGGCCAGATTTGAACTTAAAAAGAAGAGTCTTCCTGATTTCAGTGCTAAATCTACCGTGCAATCTAGCTGTAAATATTCAAAGGTAGGCAGAATAAACAAAAAAGTAATTCATACAGAATAAACAAAAATAATGAGTTAGAATACCAGGAAATTAGAGAGGGAGAAAACTAGCAACTCCTCTATCAGATGAGTATAATAATGTATTTCCTATGTATATATTTCCTAATAATATCTAACCTACCCTATCTGATTATTGCTGGGAAAGTGCTGCAGAAATCTTAAGATTCTACGTAGGTGGAAGCCATTTTTTTACCCAAACTTCTCTAGTTTATGGCTCTTCTCTTGTCTTAAGGTCCTACTCTCCATCCCTAGCTCATCTAATGAAGGAAGCTACGGTAAGGTAGTAGTATGGTAATGTGCTACCCCTTCCAGGCACTAGAGTTAAATTTAAACCAAAGCAATCTGGAAAACATAAACCAATAGTTGGGCTTTTCATTGACCTCCAATGCCATGTCATGCTAAGAAAGAGCCCTGGACTGGGAGACAGAAGACTTACTGTTTAGTCTTATGACTCTCATTGAATAAATGTGTGACCCTGAGCAAGTGCCCTCATGGTCTTGTTGGTAAGAAGAGGAAGTTGGATTATTTGATTTCTAAGGTCCTTTCTCAGCCTTGTCAATTTATGATCCCTGAAGCCTGGGTCAGTGTCATAATATACCTTGAATCCTTCCCACAGCCCAACCCATTCCTTTTTTTTAATTTTTAAACAATTAACCAATAGAGGGTCGGTGAGTCTTAGCATAGAAAGGATACTGAGCAAGAATCCAGCGTTGGCTCAAGGTATCTGCTATTCCTGTCTTCTCTATACAAAAAGATGTGGTCAAGAGGGCAAGTAAATGGAACATCTGCCACCTACGAAGGGCGCTGGCTCTTCAGTCATCAGTAGCTGGAGGCTTAGCCTGGTCAAGTCAGACCAACAAGCACTTAATAAATATCTCCTATTTGCCAGGTACGGCACCAAACCTGGGAATAAAAAGGCAAAAATAGTCCCTGTCCTGAAGGAGTTCACATTCTAATGGGGAGACCACGTGGACCAACCAGAAAAAGGCCTGATGAATTGGAGTTTGTTGTTGTTTGCCCTTTGTTTTTTCCAGAGGATATCTTGATATCTTGACATCCAGTGAATTGGATTTAAAGGAGAGGCGGAGTCTCACAGTCTTCAGCCTCCTTCTTTCTTTCAGAGTCATCAAGTGTATGATTTAAATTAATATGCAATAACTCCAAGTACCATATTTTATAAGATTTATTCATAATCACTTGAAGTAGAAGAAATAAAGAACGAAATTTAGAAAGCCTAAGTAAAACCACGTGGGTAAACTTTCCTGCCAAGCTCTCGCTCCAGCCACCACAACCACGTCCCTGGAAAAAGAGAGAGAGGGCAGAGCTACACAAAACTTTTATCATCCCTACATACATAACTGGGATGCTGGGAAAGAGAGTCCCTGGGGAGCAAAATTCTATCCACCCACAAGGCAAAAGTCTAGATGATTGGCAAAGGTCTGGGATACCCTTCATGACCTCAGCATCTTCCAAGTCAGACCGAGCTCTAAGCACTCCACAGTGCCCGCTTCCGCCGCCATCATGGCTGTTGAAACAAATGGTTCTCGTTCTCCCAGCACTGTGGGAAGGGTTCAGATGCTCGGGGAAGATGTTCCCCTCACTCCCCAGTGGGTTTGTGGCCCACTGGCTACTCTCAACCTGGTTTAGCCCATCAGCCAAAATGGTTTTGCAAGGATGTGGCCACTGTGTGTGCTCCAGCTTCTTGGAGCCACAGGAGTGACCTGGGTAGAAGGTAGACACCAAAGGTGGCTGAGCAGCTCTGGAAAGGGCTCTGCCAACCCAGCCACCAGAGATGCCAGCTCTCCCTTGTAGGAGTCCAGGCTTATTAATCTTGATATTATTTTAGGAGCACTCAAAAAGCTGACTCTTAAGATTGGTTTCTGTAACCTTGAGTTCAGTGGAACCTCAACCTTGCCAAATTCTTAGCCCTTCCCTGAAGCTACACTCCTGAAGATTGTTCCAGTTATCTCAGTCTCCTGATTCTACCAATAGCAATCAAATAACATATTTATCAAACAAACTTAGATAACCTGGAGCCATATGGATTCCTGATCTGGGCGTTAGCCACATCTATTTTAGGTTTTAGGTTCCAGCAGACCTCATAATGTTACTGTATCAGACCATTTATCTAATGATCATTTTCCCTTCCCCCTAAACTGTTGTAACCCCAATAAAAATACCAGCATGTTGGCTAAGGGTTAAGCTCTTGACCACCAGAGCTGTGGACCATCAAAGCTCTTCACCATCAGAGCTCTGTGCCCTGGAAGCTCTATCCCACCAGAGCTAACTCTTGCTGTCTCACTGCTTGGAACATTCCTTTTCTTTGTGTCTTTATCCTCATCTCGTGTTCTCCTTTCAGACTTTAACTCCTAATCCATTTTTCTCTCAGTCTCTAGTTCCCCTTTCTAAGAGTTCTACCCACTAGGAACTTTTGTGAAGTTGGTGGACGTCTTCATATCTGAACAGGTAACTTTCTCCCTGGAGCACCAGTTCCCCAACAGAACCTACCTTTAGGATGTTCCAAATTGGTTGCCCCAAAGGCATCCCAACACAGTAAGTAAACACGAGAATTCTTTATCTTTCTGCCCAAATGTGCCCCTCTTTTCTACCTTTTTATTATCAAAGAGAATACCACTATCCTCCCAATAACACAGATTCTGTAACTTTATGTCATCGTTATTTTCCTAAGGATAAGATTTTTAAAAATGTGAGATTACTGAGTCAAGGTTTAATTATTTCTGAAACTCTTGTAAGGTCTCTGGAGATTAGGTGCTAGGTGGCAGAGTGGATGGAGCACCAGGGAGACCTGGGTTCAAATCAGAACTCAGATACTTCCTAGCTGTGTAACTCTGGGCAAGTCACTTAACCCAGTTTCCCTAAACCTTGCCCTTCTGTCTTAAGAGCTGTTACTAGGACAGAAAGTGAGGATTTAAAAAAATAAGAGGCTATAATTCTCCTACTAATTCCATGAACTTTTAGCACCACCAATGTTGTTTATAACTTAAGATTAAAACCCAACAAAATTAAGTATATATTTGAAGCCACTCATGTAAAGATCAATATTCTGTGATTACTACCTTAAATATGGGCTTCTGAACTGTGGAGAATACACAGAAAAATACACAGAATTTACATGAGAATATACAGAACCCATTTCTCTACAGCCCTGCTAGCACTGATGTTTACTTTTTTCCAATTCTCATTTGTTTAACCTCTACCTCAACTATACATATAGCTTATTATACTACGAAGTATAGATTCGACTTAGCTCTTTAGTTCTTTAAGGACTTTTGGTGCTTTTTATAGCCAACTTGGAAAGGGAAAAGGCGGTTTCACTCTAGCTGATAAATTGAAACTTTAAAAATACTGATGATGATAGAAACCCCTATTTATTTAGGACTTCTGGATTTGTCAAAACTTTGTATTTATATTATCTCATGTGACTCTCACGGCCATCATGTCAGAGAATTGTAATTACCATCTTCAGTCTTGCAGATGAGGAAACTGAGGCTCAGAGAGGATTAATTAACTCACCTCAAAGTCACACAGTTAGCAAGTACCCTGAGATGGGATTCACACTCAGCACTTCCAGAACTCTGTCTATACCAGTGATGGGCAACCTTTTGAGCTTGGTGTGTCAAAATTGACCAAAAAACTGAGCCTAACTTGGGTGGGGTGTCAATTTGAGAAAAAAAAACACACAATTTCATGATATTTGTAGTTTAAATAACAAAATGTATCATTGTAATATATAACTGTATTTAATAAACCAAAATAGGTAAATGAATATTGGTAGAATTGTCATCTAGAGTGCACAGAGTGTCTACACTACATTACAGCAAATGTTTCATCCTCGGCATGTGGGCCCACACTTCTCTGTATGTGGCCGTGTGTCATAGGTTTGCCATCACCGGTCTATACTGTTATTGAATCTGCTGTGGTCCTGGGCAGTACAGGAAGGCATCATGGGCTTGAGTTGGTGGCTAGGTTTTTAATAGTCAGAGAGGAGGGACTTCAAACTACATCTTCAAAGAATTCAGTCAGCTATCCTGAACTATCACCATTCATCCTGACTCTTGCTGCCACTGGACTTTGGTAATTCTGGAAGAGAGAGTGAGGCTTTGGGCAACTCTGCCTCGATGAAATCTAATTCCCTTCCAGCCATCACCCTGCAATAGCATTGGTCCTCTTGGAAAGAGAAGGATGCACAAATAATTCTCCTCTCTTTCAGATCTCTCGAAAACCAAACCTTGAATATCCTTAAAATTGACTCACCTCCACCTTGGACTTCCTCAGTGAGTGCTTGGTCTGTTTCAGTTGTTATTCTCCTTTTTTTGTTTTAATTGATACTATTTCTACTTTTTTCTTATAACTAATGTGATATTAGATGAAATATAGACAGCTGATAACTAGCTGCTGGTTCTGGGGAGAGGAAGACCCACATTCAAATCCAGCCTCTTTCTCTCTCTCTCTCTTCTCTCTCTCTCTCTCTCTCTCTCTCTCTCTCTCTCTCTCTCTCTCTCTCTCTCTCTCCTTTTAAATGGTTTATCTTTATTTTATTTTAATAACAAATTGCTGGGGAGTCTCTTAACCCCTCTCTTGTCCATTTCCTTATTTAGAATAATGGTACCTTCCTTGCAGGGTGATTGTGAGTATCAAATGAAATGATATTTGTAAAACATTTTGCAAACCTTAAAGTTCTATTGATAGAAAAATTCTTTCCTTTTGGGCTTTTGCTCTAATTAAAGAGGTAAAACTCAGGATAAAGAAAATTAAAAGCAGTTTATTAAAAATATTTCAAGGTAGCAGCATGGAGATGGGTTGATGGCTGGCTATCAGCAAGCTTTTCAGGGATGGGTGGGCAGCTTTTTGTTTTTATTTTTTTTTTAAGAATTTTTTATTTTTAGAATAATTTTCCGTTGTTACATAAGTCATGTTTTTACTTTCCCCTTCACCCCCTCAATTCCCCGCCCCCCTCTGCTGTAGCCAATTTGCATTTTCACTGGTTTTATTATGTGTGGTCAGTTAAGACTTATTCACACATTATTGATAGTTACATGGGTGTGGTCTTTTCAGGTCTACATCCCCAATCAAGTCCAATCAACCCAAGTGTCCAAGCAGTTGTTTTTCTTCTGTGTTTTCTCTCCTGCAGTTCTTCCTCTGAATGTGGGTAGTGTTCCTTTCCATAAATCCCTCAGAATTGTCCTGGTTCATTGCATTGCTGCTAGTACAGAAGTCCATTACATTCGATTTTACCACAATGTATCCGTCTCTGTGTACAATGTTCTTCTGGCTCTGCTCCTTTCACTCTGCATCAATTCCTGGAGGTCTTTCCAGTTCACATGGAATTCCTCCAGTTCATTATTCCTTCGAGCACAATAGTATTCCATCACCAGCAGATACCACAATTTGTTCAGCCATTCCCCAATAGAAGGGCATACCCTCATTTTCCAGTTTTTTGCCACCACAAAAGAGCATAGCTATAAATATTTTTGTGCAAGTCTGTTTATCTATGATCTCTTTGGGGTACAAACCCAACAATGGTATGGCTGGATCAAAGGGCAGGCAGTCTTTTATCGCTCTTTGGACATAGTTCCAAAATGCCATCCAGAATGGTTGGATCAGTTCACAATTCCACCAGCAGTGCATTAACGTCCCAATTTTGCTACATCCCCTCCAACATTCAATACTCTCTCCTGCTATCATTTTAGCCATTCTGCTAGGTGTGAGGTGGTACCTCAGAGTTGCTTTGATTTGCATTTCTTTAATTATTAGAGATTTAGAACACTTTCTCATGTGCTTATTGATACTTTTGATTTCTTTATCTGAAAATTGCCTATTCATGTCTCTTGCCCATTTATTTATTGGGGAATGGCTTGATTTTTTATACAATTGATTTAGTTCCTTGTATATTTGAGTAATTAGACCTCTGTCAGAATTTTTTGTTACAAAGATTTTTTCCCAGTTTGTTGTTTCCCTTCTGATTTTGGTTGCATTGTTTTTCTTTGTACAAAAACTTTTTAATTTAATATAATCAAAATTATTTATTTTACATTTTGTAATTTTCTCTATCTCTTGTTTGGTTTTAAAATCTTTACTTTCCCAGAGATCTGACAAGTATACTATTCTGTGTTCACCTAATTTACTTACAGTTTCCTCCTTTATATTTAAGTCTTTCACCCATTCTGAATTTATCTTGGTATATGGTGTGAGATGTTGATCTAAAACTAATCTCTCCCATATTGTTTTCCAATTTTCCCAGCAGTTTTTGTCAAATAGTGGATTTTTGTCCCAAAAGTTGGGCTCTTTGGGTTTATCATACACTGTCTTGCTGACGTCACTTACCCCAAGACTTTTCCACTGATCCTCCCTTCTATCTTTTAGCCAGTACCATATTGTTTTGATGACTACTGCTTTATAGTATAGCTTAATATCTGGTACTGCTAAGCCACCTTCCTTCACATTTTTTTTTCATTATTTCCCTTGATATTCTTGATCTTTTGTTCTTCCAAATAAACTTTTTTATAGTTAATTTACTTATTTAGTGCCATATCTATCAAACTACCAAAACCTTTTTTACTACATTAGAAAAAAACTATAACAAAGTTTATTTGGGCAGCTTTTTATAATGCAATTTTTGTAATGAGACAAAGACAGTTTGGAGAGGTTCACACCAGCAAAAAGAGGTCAGATGATCCTTTGCAGTTCAGCTTTTCCCCAAGTATAAGACAATCTGCCCAAGTGGAACGATTTGCCTCTGTGCCCAGTCTCAGGAAATACAAGAATGCAGACTGAGGGAAGCCTCCCCCAAAACTAATTGACTGGCAGGGCTGGGAACAACAGATTACTGAATCAGGATACTTTCAATAGTGCTCCTATTATTATTATCATCCTGATAATTATAATAATTATTATGAATATAGCTCCATTGCCATTGATGGAGAAATCAGGTTGTTGGGAAAAGTTAATGTCTTTTCCATTGTTCATTCATTTGTTCCATTGTTCTGTTGAGGAAATATTAATATATTTTCCATTATTCATGTCTTTCAGTTTCATTCTTTAACAGTTTTTTTGTTAATATCTTTTGTTTTTATATCATGTACATTTCCCTAAAATTGTTCTGCATTCCCTACATTTTTTAAAATTTATTTTTTAAACCCTCACCTTCTGTCTTGGAGTCAATATTGTGTATTAGCTCCAAGGTAGAAGAGTGGTAAAGGTAGGCAATGGGGGGTCAAGTGACTTGCCCAGGGTCACACAGCTGGGAAGTGTCTGAGGCCAGATTTGAACCTAGGACCTCCCATCTCTAGGCCTGGCTCTCAATCCACTGAGCTACCCAGCTGCCCCCTCCCTACATTTTTAAAAGAAAAAAGAAGGAAGTTAAAAAATAAGAAGCTTGTTTGGATCACTGCCTTGAAAAAAATCAGAAAATCTGTGCAATGATTCCTGCGTGGACCTCCCACATATGTAAAGGAGTGGGGGAGGCATCTTCTTATTTCTCTTTTTGGGGCCAGCCATGCTCCTCTGTAATGTCAGAATATTTGCTTTCATTTGTTTCGTGGGGTTGTTCTTTCCATTGATACTCATGTAGGCTTTGTGTAGGATCTTTCTTGGTTTAGTTGACTTCATTCTGCATTAGATTCTGTACATTTTCCTATTTTTTCCCTGTATTCATCATATTTGTCCTTTCTAACAACACAGCAATAGCCTATTGTTTTCATATACAATTTGTTTCATCATTCCTCAATCAAAGGGCACATACTTGGTTTCTAATCCTTTGCTACCTGGATTGCCTGCAGGCAGGTGAGTGCATGGATGTTGGCAGACTGCTTTAAGCATGTAGGCAGGAGTTCTAGCATGGGCCAGACAGCACAGGCACAGTTGGTCAGGGACTTTCCCTTTTTCGAGACAGTGCAAAATCTGGCAAAAATAACCTGAAGTTACCCCAGGGTGTTTAGCATATTTTTAGTACCCTATTTGCATTGTGATCCATTCCTCCCACCCCCCCACCCCAGAGGGAAACAAGGTGAACCATGGGTAAGGCTACATAGATCAAGGCACACTATGGGTAAAGTGGTATCATTTCCTTGGGAACAACAAGGTAACAACCACCCAAACAAATGACCCCTCCATAGTAACTAATCAAGATGAAAACTGTTCTTGAAAACCTCCATCACATGGGCATTCCACTACCTTCCTCGCTTTCTCAAAAAGGCTTATTCCTTCACCATGGAGATTGCCTGAGTTATCAGTTCTTTGGACAAGACCCTAATTTCACCCCCAAAATCATATGAACATTTTAGTCACTTTATTTGAAAAATTACAAACTGCTTTCCCAAATGGCTTCACTACTTCACAATTCCATCAACAATGCATGGGTATGCCTCTCTTTTCAAAATCCCTTCAATACTATCTCCTAGCTTTTGTCTTTTGGGAATTTGCCCATTTAAATGAATATCCAATAACTCCAAGTATTATATTTTACAAAGTTTATTAATAATCACTTGAAATAGAAGAAATAAAAGAACAAAATTAGAAAGTATGAGTAAAAAAAAGAAATGGATAAAATTCTCCTGCCTGACTCTCACCCAACCTCCACAACTGCCCTACGGGGAAAGAGCAAGAGGGCAGAGCTACACTCACAACTTTATCTACAAAACTAAGGACTTACCCAGAGAAGGAAGACAGGAAGCTGGGAAAGAGAGAAAATTCTAATTATGCAGTGTGAGGTGAACTATTAAGGCTGCTTTGATTTGCATTTTTCTTAGTAAGAGTTATTTGGAGCATTCTTTCATATGGTTATAGTAGTTGTGATACTTTCCTTGGAGAGCTGCTCAGATCCTTCAACCACTTATCTCTTAGGGAAGGGCTTTTAGTCATATATATATATATATATATATATATATATATA
>NC_058133.1:12548344-12583991 GCF_016433145.1 Gracilinanus agilis | reverse complement strand
ATATATATATATATATATATATATATATATATACACACACACAAATGAATGCAAATTCTGTTATTCATTATATAGGGGTTGCCAAACCATTATCTGAAAATATTCAGTTTCCCCACCATTTAATTACTTCCTTTCTTATTCTATTCACCTCACCTTGGTCCCAAAATTCCAGAAAATCAAACCAAAAGGCTGCTAATGACTAGGAATTGACTAGGAATTGGCTTTCCCTTTTCCTTTGCCTGAGGATTGAATTTAAAAGAGGACAATGGAATCTAAAGAACAGGAAACTGGCTCCTAGAGCTACCTGAGCTAGCCCTTTACTATTATTATCTAGCCCAAGTTTCAGTAAACTCACATAACCAGTAAACTCACATTCCTGCCTTCCACAAGATTATTTAACCATTTCTTTTTTAACCACCCCCCAGTGCCATGGTGCATGGTGCTGGATAGGAACCCCAATTGCAATCTTTTGAGCTCAAAATAATATAACTTTAATATAACTACTAAAATATAACTATATACTATAACTATGTATATAATATATATAACTATAATATATCTATGTATAATATATAACTATAATATAATATAGCTATATATTATAACTATATATAATATATAACTATAATATAACTATATAATCATAATATAACTATATATAATATATAACTATAATATAACTATATGATCATAATATAACTATATATAATATATAACTATAATATAATTATATATAATATATAACTATAATATAATATAATTATAATATAACTATATATAATATATAACTATAATATAATTTAACTATAACATATCTATTCTGATACTTTTGTTTTATTCAGGTTGATAGTGCCAAAGCTTTTCATTTTCATACGATCAAAATGATCCGTTTTATAAAAGCCATTACCCAATTGATAAATGGTCAAAGGATATAAATAGGCAATTTTCAGAAGAAAGAAGTCAAAGCTATCAATAGTGTCAACCTGAAAAATACTGAACTACCGAAGTAGTTATAATAAAGGTCTTTAATTAAAGCAGACGATTTTATTCAGAGAAGCCAGGCAGTATTGTAATACTAGGTCTTTTACTGAACAGCAGAGAAAGGGTGATTAAATAGTCTTTTGGAAGAAAAAGGGCTACAGAGCCTGAGCTCTTGAGCTGACAAAAGTTTAAGAAAGCCACAATAGCCAGAGGCAAGGGTGGCTAGAGAGGGGCTTCCTGCTTTTTAGGTTTGATTGTCCTCTTCAACTTCAGTTCTCAGGCAAAAGAAGAGGAGTCTTGGGAAAGAAGCCAGACCAATTTATAGCCAACTCAGAGTCATTATCTGGCTTTTGTGTTCTTTTTTTTAATACTCAGGGGGAAAAAAAAAAATCAATCTGGAAATTCTGAAAATAATGTTATCATCAATAGTTATTCGGGAAAATGTTCTAAATCTCTAAGAATTAGAGAAATGCAAATTAAAACAACTCTCTGGGACCACCTCCCACCCATCAGTTTCCTTAACTTGACAGAAAAGGAAATGACAAAAGATAGAGGGAATATGTAAAAATTAGAACACTAATTCACTATTGGTGGAGTTGTTTACTAGTTTATTTATTTTTTTTGGGGGGGGGAGAACAATTTAGAACTATGCCCAAATGGCTTTTGACTCTGGATTACCACTACTAGGTCTGTATCCCAAAGAGATCAAAGAAAAGGGAAAAGTGCTTATAAGTACAAAAATATATATAACTGCTTTTTTTGAAGTAAAAAAAAGAAAAAAGAAAGAAATTGAAGGGATGCCCATTAATTGGGGAAAGGTTGAACAAGTTATGGCATGTGATTGTGATAGAATATTATTGTGCTATAAGAAATGATGAAAAATCCAGGAAAAACTTTTATGAACCGATGCAAAGTGAAATGAGTAGAACCAGGAAAATATTGTACAGAGTAACATCAATATTGCAACAAAGATCAACTGTGAAAGACTTAGCTAATCTGATCAATATAATGATTTTTTAAAAATCCAAAGGATTCATTATGAAAAATACTATTTATCTCCAAAGAGAGAATTGATGAACTCTTAAGGATAAATTGGAGCATATATAAATACACACACACACACACACATATATAGGTTTTCACTTAATTTTTCTTGATTTTTTTAGCCACATGACTTCACATATGTGATGAGTATCATATTGCTTTCTTTCTCAAGCAAGTGGGAGAGTTGAAAAAATGTAGAGAATTTAGAACTTAAAAATAATGTAAAAAAATTTACATGTTTACTATGCATAATGAGTTGTATTGATGCCCAATTTTGTTTTTAAATAAACACTTCTGTAAATTTTTTTTCTATTTCATCTTTTATAATTGCATTTAACTTATGTTTGGTTAAGGATACATATCCTATATATGAAAACTCATATCACAAAGTCGGTAAAAATTAGTGAATGTTAATTAAAAATACAAAATGGAATTTTGCTTCAAAAAAATACTACCCACAGCTGTGATAGATATATGAATTGCTTCTCCTGTAATTTTTAAGGCATTATTTTTAATAATCAGGTCATATCTGGCTTGAATTTAATGTAGAACATAGTGAAAGAGTTAGTCTAAGCTTAATTTCTGCTTAGATTGCTTTAGTTTTCCCAGAAGTTCTTATAAAACAGCAACTTCTTTCCTAAATAATTTGTGTTTTGGGGATTATTGAACATTGGGCTATTGACTTCTATTGTTTTTGACAATCCTTTATCTCATTTGTTCCATGGATATACGCCTCTGTGGTAATGGTGGAATTCTTGGGGGCCAGTATTTCTTATGCAAACTAAATTAGTCAATAGATTCCCTCCATAATCCTCACAGCAGCAAGTAGTCAAAGCAGGGCAAAAGAGAGTTCCCTCTTGTGATATTACCACTTAGTCCTTCTCCAGAACATCTCTGATTGATAAATTGCCATTGAGAAGAGAAAATCAGAGACTTCAAGCCCCTCCAGGTCACTGTAGTCCAAAATGGTGGCTAGAACTTAAATGCTTATTTTTCTCACCCAAGATAGTTAGGGTTAGTCTGAAACAAAAGCCAGAGGAGTGAGATGCTTTGAAGTTGGGGAGTAAATGACTTTCACTTGGAAGTTGGGTGACCTCCTAAACTCAAGTTTTAAGAAAGGTCTCCTATAAAAAATTAAGTTCAATATTAATTTTCCCTACTATTTTTAAGCAATATCAAATGAGTGTGATAATTGCTGCTTTATAATATTGTTTGAAGTTTGAAAGTATTTTTCTCCTTTTATTTTCTTCCTTCCCCCATTATTTCCCTTGACATTTTATATCTTTTCTTCATCCAAACAAGTTCTGAAATTATCTTGTTTAGTACTGCAAAGTATACTTTGATAACTTTACCAGTAAAGCATTAATCTGCAAATAAACTTGTATTGTTATTTTTATTATGTTTACATAGACTAGTCGCGAGCACTGCATGGTTCTCCAGCTATCTCTTTAAAGAGCACTTTGAAATTTAATCTATACAAAAGTTATTTGTATGTTGACTGCCAAATATTTTAGACATTTTTGTAGTTAAAAAAAAAAATAGAACTACAGGAGGGGAAACACAGAAGAAAAACAACTGCTTGAACACATGGGTTGATGTGAACATGATTTGGGATGTGGACTCTAAATGACCATCCTAGTTCAATTATCAATAATATGGAAATAGGTCTTGATCAATGACACATAAAGAAACCAGTGGAAATGCGCATCAGCTGGGGCTGGTGGAGGGATGGAGGGGAGAGTAAGAAAATGAATCATGTAACCATGGAAAAAAATTTTCTAAAAAATAAAAAACAACAACAGAATTCTCCTTTCTATTCTTTTCTTTTGGATTTTGTTAATACAATGCAGAAATGTTGATGACTTTTGTGTTTATTTTGTAGCCTGCAATATTGTAGAAACAACTAGTATCTACTGATTTTGTAGGATTTTCTAAATAGATCATCATATCATCAGCAATAGATAGTTTTGTCTCCTCTTTGCCTGTCTTTACATCTTTAATTTTTGTCTTATTTCTATTGCTAGCATTTCTAAGACTAATTCAAATAACAGCAGAGAGAATGGTTACCCTTACCTTTACTCCTGTGTTTATTGGGAAAATGTTTAGTGCCTCATTGCACAGGAGGCTTGATTCTGGTATAAATAGTTATTTATTTTTTTAAACATTTATTAATATTCATTTTTAACCTGTTTACATGCTTCATACCCCTACTTTCCCCTTCACCCCCCCCCCCCCGCTCTCCCCCCCACCCATGGCCGACACACATTTCCACTGGTTGTAACATGTGTCCTTGTTCAGGGCCCATTTCCATATTGTTGTTAGTTGCATTGGTGTGGTCGTTTCGAGTCCACATCCCCAATCATGTCCGCCTCAACCCATGTGTTCAAGCAGTTGTTTATCTTATATGTTTCCTCTCCTGCAGTCCTTCCTCTGAATGTGGGTAGCATCTTTACCATAAATCCCTCAGAATTGTCCTGTGTCATTTCATTGTTGCTAGTGCAGAAGTCCATTACATTCAATTTTACCACAGTGTATCAGTCTCTGTGTCAATGTTCTCCTCGCTCTGCTCCTTTCACTCTGCATCAGTTCCTGGAGGTCTTTCCAGTTCACATGGAATTCCTCCAGTTTATTATTCCTTTGAGCACAATAGTATTCCATCACCCGCATATACCACAATTTGTTCAGCCATTCCCCAATTGAAGGGCAAACCCTCCTTTTCCAGTTTTTTGCCACCACAAAAAGCACAGCTATAAATATTTTCATACAAGTCTGTTTATCTATGATCTCTTTGGGGTACAAACCCAACAATGGTATGGCTGGATCAAAGGGCAGGCAGTCTTTTATAGCCCTTTGAGCATAGTTGCAAATTGCTATTCAGAATGGTTGGATCAGTTCACAACTCCACCAGCAATGCATTAATGTCCCAATTTTGCCACATCCCCTCCAGCTTTCATTACTCTCCCCTGCTGTCATTTTAGCCAATCTGCTAGGTGTGAGGTGATACCTCAGAGTTGTTTTGATTTGCATTTCTCTAATTATTAGAGATTTAGAACACTTTCTCATGTGCTTATTGATACTTTTGATTTCTTTACCTGAGAATTGCCTATTCATGTCTCTTGCCCATTTTTCAATTGGGGAGTGGCTTGATTTTTTATACAATTGATTTAACTCCTTGTATATTTGAGTAATTAGACCTCTGTCAGAGTTTTTTGTTATAAAGATTTTTTCCCAATTTGTTGTTTCCCTTCTGATTTTGACTACATTGTTTTTGTTTGTACAAAAGCTTTTTAGCTTGATATAATCAAAATCATTTAATTTACATTTTGTAATTTTCTCTAAGTCTTACTTGGTTTTAAAATCTTTCCTTTCCCAGAGATCTGACATGTATACTATTTTGTGTTCAGTTAGCTTATTTTTAGTTTCCCTCTTTATATTCAGGTCATTCACCCATTCTGAATTTATCTTGGTGTAGGGTATGAGATGTTGATCTAAACCTAATCTTTCCCATATTGTTTTCCATATTTCCCAGCAGTTTTTGTCAAATAGTGGATTTTTGTCCCAAAAGTTGGGGTCTTTGGGTTTATCATACACTGTCTTGCTGATGTCATTAACCCCAAGTCTATTCCACTGATCTTCCCTTCTATCTCTTAGCCAGTACCATATTGTTTTGATTACTGCTGCTTTATAGTATAGTTTAATATCTGGTACTGCTAGGCCCCCTTCCTTCACATTTTTTTTCATTATTTCCCTTGATATTCTTGATCTTTTGTTATTCCAAATGAAATTTGTTATAGTTTTTCCTAATTCAGTAAAGAAGTTTTTTGGTAATTTGATAGGTATGGCGCTAAATAGGTAAATTAATTTGGGTAGAATGTTCATTTTTATTATGTTAGCTCGTCCTACCCAATAGTTATTTTTTATGATATTGAAAAAAGATCAATCTAAACCTATATTTTGTAGGATTTTTTAGCAAAAATGGATTTTGTTTGTTAAAAAGTTTTTCTATTGAAACAATTCTGCAGTTTGGAGTGGTTTGGGTTTCAATATGATTATGCATTTTTTGCTACATAAATTCCATTATTTATTATTATTATCATTATCATTCTAATTCAAAGATATTTTATTAGATAATTCTAATTCAAAGATATTTTATTTTCCCAATTACATATCATAATAATGTTAAACACGTTTTCAAAAATTATCAAGATCCAAACCATCTCCCTCCCTTTCTTCATCCCACTCAGCAATGGTAAACAATTTGATCTGGGATGTACCCATATTATCATGACAAAACACTTCCATATTGGTCATTATTGTAAGAGCTCACTCATCTAAAACCAAGACCCCAAAATAAAACCTAACTAAACTGATGTAAAAGATAATCAGTTTTGATCTGCATCCATCTGACTCCAATATTTCTTTCTCTGGAGTTGGATAGCATTTCCTGTAATAAATCCTTCAGAATTGTCTTTGATCATTCTATTGCTGAAAGTAACCAAGTCCTTCACAGTTGATCATCTTACCATATTGCTGTTACTATGCACAATGTTCTCCTGGTTCTGCTCACTTCACTCTGCATCAGTTCATGTTGTTCTTTCCAGCTTTTTCTGTAATCATCCTGTTTATCATTTGTTATAGCCCAATAGTATTCCATCGCAATTAAATACAACAATTTTTCCAGTCATTCCCCAATAGATAGACATCCCTTTGAGTTCCAGTTCTTTGCCACCACAAAAAGAGCAGCTATAAATATTTTTGTACAAACAGGTCCTTTCTCCTTTTTTATTATCTCTTCGAGATACAGATCCAGTTTTGGTATTACAGGATAAAAGGATATGTTCAATTTTATGGCCTTTTGGACATAATTCCAAATTGCCCTCCAGAATGATTGGGTCATTTCACAACTCCATCAACAATGCATTAGTGACCCAGTTTTTTCACATATCCTCCAACATTTATCACTTTCCTTTACTGCTGTAATAGCCAATCTGATAGGAAAGAGGTACTACCTCAGAGTTGCTTTAATTTCCATTTCTCTAAAAAAAGGGATTTAGAATATTTTTTTCATTTTGATTATTGATGGCTTTGATTTCTTCATCTGAAAATTGCTTGTTCATCTCCTTTGACCATTTGTCAATTGAGGAATGGCTTATGTTCTTATAAATGTGACTTGGTTCTCTATAGATTTGGGAAATGAGACCTTCATCAGAGAAATTTGTCATAAAATTTATTTCCTAGTTTGTTGTTTCCCTTCTAATCTTTGTTACATTGGTTTTGTTTGTACAAAAGCTTTTTAGCTTAAAATAATCAAAATTCTTCATTCTGCATCTTGTAATGCTTTCTATCTCTTCTTTGGTCATAAATTTTTCTCTATAGATATGCCAGGTAAATTATTCTGTGTTTCCCTAATTTACTTGGGGTATCACTCTTTATACCCAAGTCATATACCCATTTTGACCTTATCTTGATATAGGGTGTGAGATACTGACCTATACCTAGTTTCTGCCATATTGTTTTCCAATTTTCCCAGCAGTTTAAATAGTGAGTCCTTATACCAAAAGCTGGGGTCTTTGGGTTTATCAAATACTAGGTTGCTAAGGTCATTTACCTCTTTATATTGTATATCCAGTCTATTCTACTGATCTACCATTCTATTCCTTAGCCTGTTTTGATGATTACTGCTTTATAGCTCAGTTTCAGATCTGGTATTGCTAGGCTACCTTCCTTTACATTTTTTTTTCATTAATTCCCTTGATATTCTTAAATATGATCATGTTGATTGCTTTCCTAAGGTTGATTGAATTTTAACTAATTATGTTGTTCTCTAGTTCTCTTTCTTTCTTTGATACTTACATAGTTTAGATATTAACATTAATTGTCTCATAAAAGGAGGCTGGTAATGATAACTATGGATATTTAAAATATAATAGGTGGCTCAGTGGCTAGAGAACCAGTCCTGGAGACAATAGCTCCTGGATTCAAATGTGATCTCAGACCTTGCTTAGCAGTGTGACCCTGGCAAGTCCCTTAACTCCCATTGTCTAGCCCTTACTGCTCTTCTGCCTTGAAACCAATATTTACAATGGATTTGAGGAATCCTTTAGGACTGTGGGCTGCTTTAGGGATGCCAAGGTTCTCTTTTTTTCCTACTATGCTATCTTAAAGAAATGCTCAGCTTTTTATGACATTCCTGGTGAAAGCTCAATGTTTTCCTAAGGTTTCCACAGTAGAATGCTTTCTTTTCAAGTTTTGAGAATAATTTATGTAGTATTAATACTAATTATTCTTTAAAGCTTGATAGAATTCTCCTTCAAGTCCCTCAGGACCAGAAGTACACCCCCTTTCCCTCCCCTGATGGGCTTTGTTAGTGCCTTTACCTAGAATTCTTTTTCCTTTTCCGAGATCAGAATATTTAAGATTTGGACTTTTGTTGATTTGAGTATTTTCTATTTTTGAAAGCAATCGTCTATTTTGTGTTCTTACTTTTTGTTTGTAAATAACTATACACAGTTGTTTCATATAATTCTTTTTATTTCTTCTGAATTTGTCTTGATTTCATTTTGTTCAGTTGATATTTTATTCATTCACCCTCTTTTTTTTAATTGCGTTTCCTAAAGCTTTATTCATCTTTTTTAAGAACCATATTTTAATTTTGCCTTTCTTTCTTACAGATCTTTTCATTTTTTCTTTTTCTTTTTTAATTTTCAACATTTCCTTTTGTATTTATTTTGAGTTTATTTGCAGAGTTTCTAAGTTTTAAAAATGAACAATCTGTTCATGAATCTTTTCTATTTTGCTAATACTACATATGTTTTTAGGAATATATTTTTAAAGGACTATTTTAGCAGCATCTCAGAAATATTAGAATATTATTTCATATTATTATTGTATTTCATATAATTATCACTTGTTTTTATGCTTTGTTCTCTGACTCATTTATTACTTAAGATTTCAATATTTAGTCTCCATTTGGATCTGCTTCTTTTCTTTGTACTCTATGAACTGACAACTTTTTATTACATTATGACTCATAAAGGGTATGTACACTCTTTCTACCTTATTTTATATTCATTTGCAATATCTATGTGCCTTAATACATGTTTAATTTTTTTGTAAGTGTTCCACATGGCACTGAGAAATATATCTCTTCTAAATAAGACCACTAAATAAGATACTACAGGACTTTTAACTCTATTTTTTCTCTAAGTAGTTTGTGTAATTCTGTATTTTCCTTTTATTTTTCTGTTAGATTTGTCCAAATCCGAGAGAGGGACATTAAAGTCTCCTATTAGTATTGTGTTACTCTCTATGTCTTTTTCTAATTCAGACAATTTTTCCTTTATGAATTTAGATGCTATATGACATTGTTTATAGTTCCTTTCAGCATAATATGACTTCCTGGTTTGTCTCCATTATATTATAAATTTTTGTTTTTGCTTTGTCTGATAGCATAATTCCAAATCCTACTTTTGGGGATTTACCCAAGGCATAGTGAATTTTATTCAAGCCTTTCATATTCATTCTATATATAATCTTTACTTTTTAGATGTGTTTCCTGTAATCAACAGATTGTGGGATTTTGTTTTCTTGCCCAGTCTATCATTTTTTAAAATGAGATTATCTGATTCATTCACATCTAATTTTAAGTTTTGGGTTTAGATTTTTCTACATTTGTATCTCTAGTATTTCTTTTTATTTTAAAATGAATTATGATTTAAATTTTTTTACTCTTTTAAGATAATAGGTGTCTGGGATAGAAGCACAGGTATACATCCTTTATGACAAGTTAAAGGAAGGTGAGTTGAATATCTCAAAGAATCCAGCAATGATTGAGATGCAAACAGAAGGTACTTATCTATGCTTATGGAAGGCTAGGGAAAATTCACCTAAAATAGAAGGAAATGCAACTCATAAAATCCGTTGTTTATGCAGATTGTCCCTTTAGTTGCATCAGGCCAGGCTTTCTTCATCATCAGCACTTCTGGGGGTCCAGGATTGGGAAATTCCTCACATATTCTTTTGAGCTAGGATTCCTCTAGAAACTTGGAGTATCCAGGAGACCCTGGTGTACCTCTGGGGTACAGGCTTCCCCTAGATACCCCCAACACCTCAGATTGTGTAGAGTTCATAATAGACTCATTTTTCCTTGCACTCCTGCAGTGCTAGGGAAGTTGACTTTGAGTCCCCCTGGCCTCTCCTTTCATTTTTGATGAGCTTGGATAGTGTGAGAGGAAATTCTTGGTTCTTTTTGTCTATTCTGAGTTTACACTTGTGAAAAGGGAATCCTTTATTCTCTTGGCCTAGTTGAAGTTAACACTTTGGTTAACAATAACTTAAGTGCCCTTACTTAGTACTTTATCAGATTGTGAAGACAGGATTAATTTTCCTTTGTGTACTTTTTAATTGAATCAACAAATCTTGACCACCCTACTTAACACTAGGTGGAGGAGCTCTCCACCCTTTCAACTTAATCAGCCAGGAAATGAGAATTCACACCTCAATCAACCAGAAATCTTTGAACCCTTTTGATGAGTATTCACTTCTCCAGAAGGTGAGAAGTGGTTCATACAAACACTGCCCCCTGGGCAGTGCTGGGCAATCTGGAAGCAGTGAAGTTGCCGATTCAAAGTATTATTGTTCAAAGTCTAAATGACCATTAATAGCTCTTATTTACAAAAGAGGTGGAAAGAATGAAAGCAGAGAAATACAAAAGGGTAGAGAAGACATTAGTCTACCTAACTAAATATTGCTCCAATGCTTGACTCAGCTAGGACTTGGTGACCTTCAACTGGAATTAAACTCTCTCCAGAAGACGGGAAGGGAAAGCCAGCTACCCATTTTTCCAAGTTCTCTCCAAGATGCAGGTCAAGACTATGACTCAAGCTAACGGTGACTCCTGAAGCCAACTATTTTCCTTGAGCCTGCCCTCTTCCTTAAACTGACTTCCTTCTTGAAGTCCAACTCCTTCTTGAAGCTGACTTCCTTCTTGGAGTCTACTTACTTTTATCCTCAGAAATTCAGGGCCTTTTATAGTGGTTTCAGTTTTGCTAATCACAGCTTCCAAATTGTCTAGTACTGCCCAGGGGGCAGTGTTTGTGGGAACCAGTTGGCACCTTCTGGAGGTGTGAATTCTCATCAAAAGGGTCCAGTTTCTGAGAATGTGAACTCTTAAAAGAATTCACAAGTTTCTGACTGTTTGAATTAGAAAAAAGGGTGGAGCTCTCCAAGTATCTTGCTGGCTTCTCACCTAGCACTAAATAGAGTGTGAATTCACTAAGTGGCTTGTGAGCTCCTCCATCTAGTTCAGTGGTTCCCAAACTTTTTTGGCCTACCGCCCCCTTTCCAGAAAAAATATTACTTAGCACTCTGGAAATTAATTTTTAAAAAATGTTAATAGCAATTAATAGGAAAGATAAACACACCTGTGGCCACCACTGCTCTCCTGGATCACTGCAGCACCCACCAAGGGGTGGTGGTGCTCACTTTGGGAATCACTGATCTAGTTCAAGCTTGTGTTGATTCAAACAAAAGGTAGGCAAAGGAGAATTAATCCTCTCTTCACCATCTAGTGAGGTACTTAAGTTATTGTTACCCAAAGTGTTAACTCCAACTAGGCAAAGAGAATAAAGGATTCCCTTTCACAAGTGTAAACTCAGAATAGACAAAGAGAACAAAGAATTCTTTTTCACATCTTTAACCTGAAATATCCAATGCTATGGGCCTTTCCTTATAAGTCATAAAACAGGTCCCAGGGGTCCATGAAATGGAATCTGATGATACAACTAAACTTGTTTTCTTTTTAATTTATAATAAATTCATCATGAAATGTTCAAACCATCCCCTTTGCTCTTCCTTTTTGCCTTTTCCTCTCCTCTCTCATGAGAGGAGGAAATAGCCTTTCCCAGGGAAATCCTATGGCTTGACTCCATCTATCCCACCAAAACTCTGACACTTGGCTTTCTTGGTTTGCTTCATTTCAAGTCTACACACTTCTATACAACCAGTAGATATCTAGAGCCTCAATACTCCCCCTCCCCCAACCATGTGCAATACGTATCACAGGGCTCCCACTCCCAAAGATTCCTGCTAAAGAAAGCCTGGGCCTCCTGATTAACCAGGGACCCTCACCAAGTCCTGCTCACCATCAAAACCTCCATTTCTTAGCCAACTTCCTACCCATGCCCTAGCCCATGAGTCATTGACTTTACTTTTTTTTCTTTGCATTTTACCTTCTTTTTATTCTTAACATAAACCCACATCAAACCAAGATTTCTATATACATCGGAGAAGAGGAAACATATACCTGTATGTCTGCAAGCCTACTTCCACAGAATATCACATTCTTGAGGGCAGGAACTGTCTTTTTCTTGTTTATATCTCTAGAACTTTGCACAATTCCTGGCACATAGTAAGAGCTTAATCAAAACTGATCTTCTGGTATAGCCTCTATCTCTTATTTGGTTAAGAATACAACTCAATTCCCAGCTGTGACTCTGAGCAAGTCACTTAACTCCCATTGCCTAGCCCTTACCACAATTCTGCCTTGGAAATAATGCTTAGTAATGATTCTAAGATGGAAGGTAAGGGATTAAAAAAAAAGGATCTCTCTCCCTGTGAGGTAACAAGTGTTGAGCAGATTAAATTAAAACAACAACAACAACTTGGGAAGACACATGTGAAATTATGACAAGGGGAAAGGAGCAGAACCAAGATACAGCAACAAAAATATTGTCTGAGGAATAGCTTATGAATATCCACTTACAGGGAAAGACATAAATATAAACACACAAGACATAGTTTTATATAGACACACACTACATTTTCAGGTTCAGTGATGGGAGGGAGAGAGAGAGATGCTTGGGAATGTAATGTAAGAAAAAAATGACTCTTTAAAATGAGGACATATTTCCTATCCATCTATGATCAGTTTCTCTTTCATCTGTTTTTTTTTTTCACGCAAAGCAAATAATTTAATTAAGAGGTAATAATTTTGACCATTTTAAACAATTTGCATAAACTAAGTATTACATATTAAGGCACAGTAAATATATTGGATATAAAGTTAGGACAAGGACCTGCCTGATCATGATTAATATAGTACAGAAAGACAGTTCTGGAAGTTCAAATTTTAACATTAAAAGTTAACAATTCTAAACTCACAGTTAAATTCCTAGCTTTATCCAATGGGAGAAATACTTGCCTACTTATGGTACTATAAGTTTAGAGGGTAGGAAAAGGCTTAGAGGGGGAGTGGTAGAAGAAATGCAGAAATGACTAGTAGGAAAATTTTAGGTAGGTTAGGTGGTATTTTAGAAGAAATCTCTACCCTATAAGTAGTAACTCAATGGAAAATTTACTTTTGAATGAGTGAAACTGTCAAATATAAAGTTAATTATTATCATTTGAAAGGGAAAGTACCACATACCTGCTAACAGCATGCTTTTAAAAAATTATTCTGCCAAGGGGTAGGGTAGCTAAGGGGCTCAACAGATTGACAGCCAGGTCCAGAGACAGAAAGTCTTGGGTTCGAAATCTGACTTCAGACACTTCCTAGCTGTGTGACCTCAGGCAAGTCACTAAACCCCCACTGCTTAGCCCTTACTTCTCTTTCTGCCTTGAAACCAATACACAATATTACTCTTCCAGTAAATGGTAAAAGATTATGAGGGGGAGGCTTGTTTTTAGATATCAAATCTTGATTTTTCCTTTAAATCTATTAAAACCTACTTTTAAAAAGATGCAAATCTGAGGGCAGAAATGAGATATAAAAATCTGATTTCTACTTCAGATTTTTTTCAAACTAACGCTTTGTGATCAGATAGGTCATGAAAGCAGGTTTTCACAACAGATGTGGTTGTTTTTATACATACATACTTATTTAAATGGAAGACAGAAGATTTGGTTAATTTTGTTTAGATGGCTTTTAACAATTATCTCTCATTTCTGAAAACTTTGGTAAGTTTTTTAGTGTGTTTCTTACTGTATTTTAAAAGTAGCACTTCTAAAACATTCCTCTGATTCTTTCTTGCCCCTATACTGCTTAATGTTACAAATGGCCATCACAAACAAATGTCATACCTGTGTACATTTGAGCTCATTTTTAAAAATAACAATATTATTGTAAGGTTTGCAAATAACATGCTATTTTGAAATACTTATCACACTTCGTTTTATCCACTAGAAAACAAAGAATGATAAAGGCAAAAACTTCATTGCCAAAAGTAGGAATCTTTTTGAGCAATTTTTATATCTATTTAATTTGAATATACTCTGTAAATTATTCAGTTGCTAACTGGATTTTTATAGCTGCTATAAAAAGGATTTTAAAAACTGAAAATGGGTAAAAATTTTATTTGGTCCTTAATCTCACTATTAAGAAAAAGTCAAGATTAAAGAGGTCTAAATAAACTAAAATTTATATTACAAATTAAAAGTTAATTTGAAAAGAACAGAATTGAACAATTCCATTCTTCTTGAATCATTTTCCATGACTAATCGGAATACACATTTTTCTAAACTAACAATAAAAAATGTTGTCCATCTTGTTTCACAAGACCAAATTTTAAGCACCGAGGAAAGACATCTTAGTATAAAACCAGTCAACATAAATATGGCTACAAATTAGAAAATATTTTTAAAAATCTTACTTTGTTTTGAAATTTTAATGTCAGTACAGTTTCATTTTCCATATACTCACCCAGTTTTATAAACATAAAATTACATGTTTTTTTTGACTGTCATGAGACATTTAGCCAAAAGATCTTTTACTGCTTTTATATAGATCTAAGCTTCAGCTCTAGTCTTCTCATGCCTGTAAGCAAGTCTTTGTTTGAAAGAAAACTTTTTACTAGATAGATTTTGTACTTTAAGAGGCAACCTGAAGCTGCTAAAGGGGAATTCAATAAAACTTTAAATACAAATAACCAAATAACCACTGTAAGTTTCCCTGGGTTAAAAAAAATACCTTGGTGTTTAAAATTTGTTAAGTTGTTTTTATTCTAAGTTGTGGTTAGGCTTTGTTTATTTTCAATAGGTGCTTCACAGTCTCCATCCATTTCAAAATTCAGGTTCACAAATGAACTTGATGCCAAAGTTTCTGGCTGGTCTGTCTGAACAGTGGAATCTGTCTGAAGCGTCTTCTGTTCCTGATACTGTCTTTCTGCCTCTTCGGACATTCGATTTTCTTCTTCTTCCTCTTCCTCCTCTTTCTTCATCCGGTAATAATCATCAATGGCATATTGGTACTTTGGGGTGCTGACACCCAGAAGTGATGCAATCTTCTCTCCAAGGAAGTCGCACACTGAAAGGGTTGATGTGGCAGCACGAAGCATGTAAAACCATAAGTAGGGGCCCCAGGTAAGTTTTGTAGGATCAATAGCAGGTAAGAGGTCTCTTTTCTCTTGACCATCACTTTCATCTTCATCTGTGCTATATTCTTCCATGGTTTCACCACTGACAAAATGAATGACTCTTCTGGGAATTTTCTTTTTTTTCCCTAGGACACCCAGCTCTACATTTTCAAAGTTTCCATCACCACTTGTTTGTATCTGTCCGGTCGGCTCCCCGAGTCGCGCTGCGGCGGCCGTCGCTCCCAGGGAGGATTCTCCCCTAGAAGGATCCCTATCCATCGCATCGGAGCCCCTGGCGTTGGTGAAATAGACAGTAATGGCCGATAAATCCGCATCCATCCTCCGCCTCCCGGAGCCTTCAGTGCCTGGGCCACTGTAGCACCTAACAGCAGCAGCCCGGAGCAAAGGCCCCTCGTGCCTCTGTGGGCGTGGCCAAAGGTCTCTTTCATCTGTTTTATGATATGATCTTTCATATTAAATTCCTATGTCCGTTGAGTAGGTAGTGTGAGATATGATGTATTTTGTTGCTGTAAGCCTAATTCCCAGGGACATCTTGAGAGGGGAGTAGAAACCAAGCAGAGCAGCTCAAGGCAAATGATGAGGTGACAGGGATTTTGATCCCTCTCCAGAGGGAGGCTATTGGGGGACATTTTAGCTCCTTCATTCAGAGGGGGACAAATAACTGAGGCTGCTCTTCTGACAAAAATCAGATAAACAACTTTGATTACATAAATGGAATTGAAAAGCTTCTGCACAAACAAAATTAATGCACCTAGGACTAGAAGGAAAGTGGTTGAATTTCTCTAATAAGACCTTAGTAACCAAAGTATATATGCATGTATATGACTACACATACATATGTATGTATTTATGTATAAACATACTTTTGATGGGGGTCACCTTCTCAAATCTCCACAGGTCTTTTTGACTGCCTAGCTCAAGTCCCTGGAGCTAAAAGATACAGTCCTCTGCTTCAGGAGGTGTGATTTCCCTGGGAAGGGGGAGAGGGTAGACTGGAATGCTTCTGAGCGGAAACCCCTGTCCTTTGTCCACTTTAGATTATTGTGTTATACATGGGTGTGTTTGTATAAATACATAAATATATACATATATGTGTTTATATCATTTCCCAATAGATAAGTACTCAAAGGATAAGAGCAACAAGCTACCAAAAAACTACAAATACCCATAATCACGTGAAAAAATGCTCCAAATAACTAATAATAAGAGTTCAGTTTTTCTCAAATGAGTCCAATTCCTTGTGACCCCACATGGGGTTTTCTTGCAAAGAGACTGAAGGGGTTGGCAATTTCTTTCTCCAGCTCAATATATAGAAGAAGGAACTACTGAAAACAAAGTTAAGGAAATGCTTCAGGTTACCCAATTAGTAGATGCCTGAAGACAAATTTAAACTCTGGAAGAGTTTTTAATTCCAAGCCCAGCACTCTGCAGCAGAAAGAAATGGGGAATGAAGTAAATTTAGTGACTAAAATACACATAGCCTTTGTACCAGAGACTCCTACTCCAAGGAAGACAGGGAGGGGAGTAAAGTCCCCAAATACCCTCTCAAAAATTCAAAGAACTCCTTTTTGTGATAACAAAGATTTGGAGATAAAGTAGATACCCATCCAGTGGGGAATGGCTAAGTCAATGGAGTTCATAAACATAATGAATTATCCCTGGGATGTCAGAAAGTGGGTGTGTTGAAGACAGAAAAGCTCAGAAAGCTTCCACAAACTGATGGAGACTGAGGGAAGTAGAAACTGGAGAACTTTACAAAGGAACTTCACCAATGTAAAGAGAAAGAATGACAGCAAAAATCAGAAGAGAATGGGAGAAAATGAAGATCAATGAATGGAGATGAGAGGCCAGCCCCAACTCAGCCCTCTGTGGAAGCAGGAGTGGGGAGGGGGGAGGGAGGCTACATCCACATGGCAGCAGGGGTTTTGAACTTTTCCAATGTCTCTTATCAGTGGTGCTGATTGTTTGTTTTCTGACTTAAAAAATAGAATTGCACCTAAGGGTATCCCCAGAGATCACTACTGCACTATGATAGGAAACCCAGAAGACATCTATAATAACTTATTTCCCCAAAGGACAGGAACTGTTTCCCTTTTGTCTTGGTGCACCTAGGGCTTAGCAGAGTGCCTGACACACAGTAGGGGCCTAATAAGTGCTTGCTGGGTGGTTGACATTTCTTCCTCGGACACTGAAAGGGAAGCTGGAAGGTTGTTCTTGTCCAAGAAGTCATTGGTTGCAGGTACCTCAGTGCCTTCCCTCTAAGAGCTGTCCAGTTTCTCTTTGTCTCCTGTGGGGAGGTGAGTATCTGCATGTTTCTCCTCTTGGAGGCACACAGAAAGCTGCTGGAGGGCAGGGACTAGGTGTGAATGAAGGGCTGAAGCAGAGGCCTCCTTCTCACCTTCTGAAGAGGACAAAGGGGGAGGGGTGTGGAATTCCCTCCCAGAAGCATTCCAGCCTCTCCCTCCCCCTTGGCAGGGAACTCACACCTCTTGAAGGAGTGAACTCAGTGAGTTCTCACTTGACCTGGAGAGGTATTTAAGACGGGATGGACCCTCCAGTCACTGGAGCTGAGCAGTGAGGAGAGCCTTGAAGGGTTGAGAAGGAGTCCAGAAGCAGCAGCAGATCAAGAACAAAGGCCAGGCGATGTTTGCCAGCGAGACTCACTACCTGAAGCTGTTCCAGCGCGGCATCTCTGAGGAAGAGGACAAGGAAAGCAGCAGCGAAGCCGAGATAGCAATGGGGAGAGCCGCGACAGAAGCCGGGGAGGATTCAGAGGCGTCCCAGTCTTCTTGGTCCGTGTTGTCCGAGTTGTCCGAGTCGTCAGAGTCTGAATCTTCTGAGTCCGAATCTGAGTTACAATCAGATGAGGAGGAGTCTGAAGGGGAACCAAAGGAAGAGGAAGTGAAGAGCGCCGGGAAAAGGCGCAAAAGCGGCGATTCCATCCTGGATGACGACGAGGATGACGAGGAGGAGGAGGAAGAAGAGGAGGAGGAGGAGGAAGAAGAGGAGGAGGAGGAGGAGGAAGAAGAGGAGGAGGAGGAGGAAGACGAAGAGGAGGACGAGGAGGAAGACAACGAGGAATTGGAGGACGAGGAGGAAGACAACGAGGAATTGGAGGACGAAGTATTGGAAGATGATGTATTCGAGGAATTGGAGGATGATGTATTCAAGGAGTTGGAGGACGATGTATCCAAGGAATTGGAGGATGAGGTATTCGAGGAGGAGGAGCAGGAAGACATTGACAAAGACAAGGAGGATGAGGAAGACTCTGGAATTCTCTCTTTCATTCTCTCCCTCTCTCTTTCTTTTTTTCTTTCTTTCTTTCCTTTTTTTTCCAAAATGTATTGGGATGTTTATTATACTGTAATTTAAATCATGCAAACGTTAGAAAGAAAAAAAAACAGCTGGGCAAATACTTTAGCAATACTAGAGTTATTGTAAGTGCTGAAGGTTACAAAAGCCAGGGTCTACAGAAATGTCCAGTTTTGGCCTGAGACATTGAGCTCCTAGGTTCTACAGATTTTATAACATAGGCAATGACTGAAAAGAGGTTATGAACAAGCCTAGGCATCCATTCTGAATGTAAGTTCTTTTTTAATAAAAAAAAATTTTCCATGGTTAAATGATTCATGTTCTTGCTCTCTCTCTTTTCCACTGGTTTCTTCCTGTGTCATCTCAATCAAGACCTATTTCTATATTATTGATAATTGTTCTAGGGTCGTCGTTAAGAGTCTACATCCAAATCGTGTCTGCATCAAACCATGTGTTCAAAGCAGTTGTTTTTCTTCTGTGTTTCCATTCCTGTAGTTTTTCCTCTGAATGTGGGTAGTGTTTTTTTCCATAAGTCCCTCAGAATTGTCCTGGGTCATTGCATTGCTGCCAGTACAGAAGTCCATTACATTCAATTTTACCACAGTGTATCAGTCTCTGTATATAATTTTCTCCTGGTTCTGCTCCTTTCACTCTGCATCCATTCCTGGAGGTCTTTCCAGTTCACATGGAATTCCTCCAATTTATTATTCCTTTGAGCACAATAGTATTCCATCACCAACAGATACCACAATTTGTTTAGCTGTTCCCCAATTGAAGGGCAAACCCTCCTTTTCCAGGTTTTTGCCACCACAAAGAGCACAACTATACATATTTTTTTGCATGTCTTTTCCTCTATGATCTCTTGGGTACAAACCCAGAAATGCTATGGCTGGATCAAAAGGCAGGCATTCTCTTAGTGCTCTTTGGGCAGAGTTCCAAATTGCCATCCAGAATGGTTGGATCCATTCACAACTCCACCAGCAATGCATTAATGTCCCAATTTTGCCACATCCCCTCCAGCATTCATTACTCTCCCCTTCTTTCATTTTAGCCAATCTGCTAGGTGTGAGGTGCTGTTTTGATTTGCATTTCTCTGATTACAAGAGATTTAGAACACTTTCTCATGTGCCTATTGATACTTTTGATTTCTTTATCTGAAAACTGCAAGCCTCGGAGCTCTCAGTAGCTTCTCAGAGAAGAAGCCAAACTCTCTTGGAACACAAATAACAACCTAACTAACCCAAAATTAGAGCTGGAATATCCTGAAATGGTGGAAGGGGAGAACACTACATCCAATTCTTTCCCTGAAGCTATGAAAGGAGACTCACAGAAGGCTCTAATTAGGGAAGAAAATGATCAATTTCTAATTGTAGTTCCAAGTCAGACATTTTGGTCAGCTTCTCAATGTTCCATTATAGGCAGAGTTAACAGAGACTCTTCAGCAGGGGGGAGGGGCAGAATCAAAAAGCTTACAGAATCTGTGCATGGGGGCAGCCATGACAGAGGAAACACATCCTTTGACCTACCATATGTCTCCTAATAGAGTAGCATTGTAATCTAATACCATTGCTGAAAAGCCACAAGAACAACCAAATCAAGTGCTTTCTTTGCATAACATCAATAATGAACCATTGATCAATCTGGAAGTAAATGGAATAATGGTTCAGGGTCTAATTGATACTGGAGCAGACCTAAGCACGCTGAAGGAATTACCAAGGGATTGTGAGATGCTAGGAACAGTACAAGTAAAGGGAGCCTCTGGGATAACCCAAATTGCATCAAAATTCAAACCAAAAATGGTGAAACTGAGTCCCATCAAATTCGACCATCAATTCCTGTTTTTACCATTGTGCCCAAGTAATCTAATAGGGAGGGACATCCTATGCAAATTAGATGCCACCATATACTGTGAGCCCAATGGTGAAATCTATTTGCATCTTCCTAAAAGATTACTAAAGCATCATCCAAACCTACCCTTAGAACATCAAATGAATCTAGCATACTAGTATTGGAACAAGATACTATCTACAAAATTGTAGATACACTACCCAAAGACGTCTGGGCTACCAACTCCTCAGCCGTGGGTAGGATCTTGTCTGCCAAACCTATTATGATCAAAGTGAAAGGGGAATACCACCCAGGATTCCTCAATTCAAATTAAGCAAAGAAGCTGTGGCTGGAATAAAACCAATAATCCAAAGTCTATTAGATCAAGGGATATTGGTATATGGATTCTCAGAATTTAATATTCCCATCTTGCCCATAAAAAAGGCAAAATTAGATGCTGAAGGAAACACCCAGTGGAGAATGGTTCAAGACCTAAGGGCAATAACTATGTGGAACACACACATGCGATAGTTCCAAGCCCATCTCAGATAATTGCAGAAATTCTACCAAATGCTAAGTGACTCACTGTAGTAGATTTAGCAAGTACCTACTTCTCTGTCCCAATCCACAAGGACAGTCAAAAGCTATTTGCATTCACCTGGGTGGGCAAATCTATTTTACGGGCCCACCTGCCCCAGGGGTTCATAAATAGTGCAAGCATATTTTGCCAAATATTACAAAAAGATCTAGAATCCATTTCTTTCACTGACAGCAAAATGTTGCATTATGTAGATGACATCCTACTTATGTCACCAACGGGAAATATTTGCCAAAGAGACAGCATTCATTTAATAGAGGAACTGTATAAGAGAGGACATAAAATCTCCAGGAATAAAATCCAGTGAGTTAGAAACAAAATAGAATACTTGGGATTCATATTAGAGGATGGCACCAGAAGTATATCCCAAAGAAGAATAGATGACATCCAAAAATTAAGCTTACCTAAAACCAAGAAGCAATTAAGAGCAATCATAGGCATGACAAGCTTCTGCAGACAGTGGATACCAGGTTACTCACTCATAGCCAAACCATTGACTGAGTTAACCAGGAAAGACATCAAAGAACCACTGAAGCCTGCAAGAGAACATACACATGCCATAGAGAAACTAAAAGCAGCCATACTGTCATCACCTGCATTAGGCATTCTTGATCGCAATAAGCTATTTCACTTATTCATCCATGAAGACAAAGGAAGTGCCTGTGCAGTGGTCATGCAATATTTAGCTAACAATCTAAGACCCATAATTGCACTGATATTCTTTTTTTTTTTAACCATTAACTTCTGTGTATTGGCTCCTAGGTGGAAGAGTGGTAAGGGTGGGTAATGGGGGTCAAGTGACTTGCCCACACAGCTGGGAAGTGTCTGAGGCCAGATTTGACACTGATATTCTTGAACAAGCTGATAAAATAGAGACTGTAAGAATGCACAAATGACCTCCTGTAATAAACAACTAATCCCAATATGATACAAACTTTCTGACAAAATAATCGAAGAAGTAGTCTTACTAAATTCGTTTTGTGACACAAATACAGTACTGATTCCAAAGCCAGGGAGACCAAAAACAGAAAGAAAACTACAGAACAATCTCCTTAATCAACATTGATGCAAAAATATTAAATAAAATACTAGCAAAGAAGCTATAGTAATGTATCACAAGTATTATTCACTCTGACCAGGAGGGATTTATACTAGGAATATGAGGCTGATTTAATATTAGGAAAACCATCAGGATAATTGGTCGCATCAATAATCAAACTAAAAGAAATCACATGATTATCTCACTAGATGCAGAAAATGCCTTTGACAAAAAATGCAATACCCATTCTTATGAAAAACACTAGAAAGCATAGGAAACAAAGGGCCTTTCCTCAAAATAATATGTAGTATTTATTTAAAACCATCAGCAAAAATGATAACTCTAGTCCAACTATCAATAATATGGAATTAGGTCTTAATCAATGATATATGTAAAACCCAGTAGAATTGTGCATTGGCTAAGGGGCGTTAGGGGGAGGGAAGGAACATGAAACATGTAACTATGGGAAAATATTCTAAATAAAAAAATAAAATCATCAGCAAATATGATATGTAATGGGGATAAATTAGAAGCCTTCTTAGTAAGTTTAGGAGTGAGGCAGATTGCCCATTGTTAACACTGTTAGTGTAATAGCAAGTCTGATAACAAAATGGAGATCAAGATGAGTGACAACCAAGAGTTATGGAACTTGGAATCCTACCCTGATGCCATGAGCCAGTGGTTCCCAAAGTGGGCACTACCGCCCCCTGGTGGGTGCTACAGAGATCCAGGGGAACAGTGATGGCCACAGGTGCATTTATCTTTCCTATTAATTGCTATTAAAATTTTAAAAAATTAATTTCCAGAAGGCTAAGTAATATTTTTTCTGGAAAGGGGGCGGGAGGCCAAAAAAGTTTGGGAACCGCTGCCATGAGCCAAGAGCAAAAGCCAGTTGCTGCCACCACTATAAAAGGGCAGGACCTGATCCAATCTTTCTCTCATTTTGTGAGAAGGGGACCCCAGGGTGGCAGGTGGGTAGGCCAATAACCTGCTCATAATTACCTGTATCCTGTTGCATTGATTACCAATCCTTCAACTTTGAATAGAGCTGTGAGATATATATCATTTACCTGATTACCAAGAAGAATAACATCAAACCTGGCTACACCTGGTCAGGGCCAAGGTAGCTGGCCTAACCAGGGCCAGAGAGGAAAGAACCTCTCCAGCCAACTGACACCACTTGAAGATTGATTGATCATCTAACTTTACCATCCTTAGTCTACCATAGATTTGCCACACCTTCTTCCTCCACCTTAACCCTTCCCCTGAGTTCATTACAATTCAATGCTTAAACCTTATCCAGGTGAAGGCTATTATTAATTACCCTAAAGATCAGTCTAAGAGTCTTACATATAAAGGAGAAAGGGAATACTTTCAGCTAAGCTGCAATCAACTGCGTTATCCAAATACTTATCCTCATCTTTAACATCTTTCATTGACTCAACCCCAATTCAAGCAAGGAGAGAGACTGCTTGATTTAGATCACAGCTCCTCACTCAATCACTTTGGCTTGGGCACTGTAGGTGGGATCTGGTGCTCAGCTGAGCTACAAATATTTGTGAGACCTGGTGGTCACTAACACACCTTGGTGGCCATTCAGGCATCCCATCCTTACTCCGTTTAGGTCCTTATACCTTCTGAGGACCTTGGGCCATCTCTCCATCAGGCCCTAATCCAGAAGCATCAGTACGACCATAACATTAGTTAATATTGTACTAGAAATGCTAGCTGTAGCAATTAGAGAAGAAAAAGTAATTGAAGGGATTAATATAGGCAGTGAAGAAACTAAACTACCAATCTTTGCAGATGATGTGATGCTACTTAGAGAATTCTAGAAAATCAACTAAAATCTAGTTGAAATAATTAATAACTTTAAGTTGCAGGATACAAAATTCACCCACATAAATCATTAGGATTTCTAGATATTTCCAACAAAAATCAGCAGCGAGAGTTAGAAAGAGAAACTATTTAAAATCACTGTAGGCAATATAAAATGTTTGGGAATCTATCTGCCCAAAAAACACAGGAATTATAGGAACACACTTACAAAACACTTTTCACATAAATAAAATTAGATCTAACCAACTGGAAAAGCATTAATTGCTCAGGGATAAGCCGAGCTAATAGGATAAAAATGAGAATCCTACCCAAATTAATCTACTTGTTCAGTGCCAGACCTCTCAAACTACAAACAACTATTTTATAGAATCAGAAAAAATAATAATAAAGTTGATTTGTAAGAACAAAAGGTCAAGAATATCAAGGGAAGTAATGAAAAAAATATGTGAAGGATATTGGCCTAGCAATACCAGATCTTAAACTGTACTACAAAGCAGTGATCATCAAAACTATCTGGTATTGGGGGCAGCTGGGTGGCTCAGTGGATTGAGAGTCAGGCCTAGAGACTGGAGGTCCTAGGTTCAAACCCGGCCTCAGCCACTTCCCAGCTGTGTGACCCTGGGCAAGTCACTTGACCCCCATTGCCTACCCTTACCACTCTTCCACCAAGGAACTAATACACAGAAGTTAAGGGTTTAAAAATATATTAAAAAAAAAAACTATCTGGTATTGGCTAAGAGATAGAAGGCTGGATCAATGGAATAGATTAGGGGTAGATGACCTCAGCAATCTCGTGTCTGATAAACCCAAAAATCCCAGCTTTGGGGATAAGAACTCAGTATTTGACAAAAACTTCTGAGAAAATTGGAAAACAGGATTGCAAAAATGAGGTTTAGATCAACATCTCATACCTTGTACCAAGATAAAATCAAAATAGGTAAATGACTTGAATATAAAGAGTGAAATCATACATAAATAAGGTGAACATAAAATAGTATACCTGTCAGATCAATGGCGAAGGGAAGATGTAGCAATCCAGGTATATATTAATTGTGATATTATTTTAAGAGTGCTCAAAAACTAACTCTTGTACTGCTAGTGATTGATTTCTGTAATCGAGTTAAATTGAACCTCAACCTGGCCAAATTCTTAGCCCTTCCCTAAGGCTACACCCCAGAAGATTGGTCAGCTATCTCAGTCTCCTTACTATACCTACAATGATCAATTAACATATGTGTCAAACATCCTAGAAGCCTTAGACCCAATCAGCTCCTGATCCAGGTGTGAGCTCTGCCTATTGTTTTAGGTTCTGCCAGTTTGTATCTCCTGATGATGACCTCATAATGTTAATGTATCAGACCACTTGGCTCTCCCCTTCCCCCTATACTGTTGTAACCCCAATAAAAGTAGCTAGATGACAGTTGAGGATGAAGCTCCGAACCACAAAGCTCTTGCCCACCAGAGCTCAGAACATTCTATGTCTGTGTGTCTTCATTCTCGCCTTATGTTCTCTTTCTCCATTAACTCTTAACCCGTAAACCATTTTCACTCAGTCCTTGGTTCCCCTTTCTGAGTGTCCTACCCACTAGGAATCTTCATGGAGTCGGTGGACGGCTTCAGAAGATTTTAAGACAAAGGAAGAGAAAGACGATGTAAAATTAATAACTTTGATTATATTAAACTAAAATTTTTCATGCACAAAGCCAATGTGACCAAAATTAGAAGGGAACTAACAAACTGGGAAAATAATTTTATAACGAAATTCTCTGATGAAGGTCTAATTTCTTAAAGATATAAGGAACTAAGTAAAATTGATGAGAAATCAAGCCATTCCCCAATTTATCAAATGATCAAAGGGAATAAATAGGCAGTTTTCAGATGAATCAAAGCTATTAATAAACACATGAACAAATGTTCTAAATCCATCTTGATAAGAGAAATGCAAATTAAAACAACTCTGAGGTACCTATAACTTTACACCTAGAAAACTGACAAATATGACAGTAAAGGAAAATGATAAATGTTGGTGGGGATGTGGCAAAATTGGAACACTAATGCATTGCTGGTGGAGTTGTGAATTGCTCCACCCATTCTGAAAAGCAGTTTGCAATTATACCCAAAAGGCTTTAAAAGAATGCATACCTTTTGATCCAGCAATACCAGTACTAGGTTTTGTATCCCAAAGGGATTTTTTAAAATAGTGTATGGTTAGAAATATCTTGAATCCCTAAAACTACATTACCCAAATTTCCTTTCTGTATTAACCAGAATGCTTTTCCCTTTGTCCATGTTTACAGTGTCACATTTGTATGTAGTTTGCTTTAACTTCTCCCTTTTTCTCTTTTGCTCTCTCGAACGGGCTAGTTAGTACCTTTTCAGTTAGTTTATTATTAATACAAATTTATAAAATACAATACTTAGTTCTTCTATATTAATTTTAATCTCTACATTTTTGGTGACCTGAAGGGACAGAATTCTAAAAAAAATATTTTTAAGTTTTTGAAAAAAGAATAGATAGCCTAGATAAATTTTGTAAGCTGCCTGCTTCTGCCACTTGCTGGCTCCAGACCCGCCCCTGCTCCCCTGTCCACCTGCTTGAGCTGCTGCTGTTACGGCTCCTCCAGCCCAGCCTGCAGCCCCTGCTTCCACTACTGGATCTGCTGCTGAGAGTCTACCAATAAGCAGGTATTTTTTTTTCCACAGAGGGTGAGACCAATCCTTTTGATCCTTTCCCCCAACGCACAAGGGTTTTCCAGCCTATCCTAGCCATTTTTCAACAGGGGTATAATGGTGTGGAAAAAACAAACTGTGCCATTGAGTAACATCCCCTTCTACTTTTCAAGCAGAATATTTTTTAAGAAAGCTGACTTGGGGCTCCTGATTAAGATTCCAAGACTGAAAGTTTTTTTCACAGAAAGGGCAAAAAGCCTAAAATCAATAGATTTAAAGTCAGTTTTAGGAAATAAGCCTGTTTTTCCTTCACTCTCCTGACTCAGAAGGCCAAGGGATAGCCAGTCCTTCATATGCAAATATCCTATTTTCTTCCCTAGTAATTTTGCCTTTCTCTCTGTTTACTCTGTAAACAAACTGGATTCTGTGTCTTTTTGAGGACAAAATAGTATTGCAAAGCAATCTTGAATCTCTGCAGTTTGAATTCCTTGAGCTCACCAGTGTGTATTGCCTCTGCTTGATCTTTTTAATAACAGGTTGTATTTTCACTGGCTATTTACCATCCTTCTTACTTCCTCTCAAGAACATACAAAAAGCTATTCTGTTTAAATTACAATAGACCAAACTGAAATAGTTTGACAACTTTGAAAATCTTAAATACTCTCCACATGCAGAATGGAGATTCTGATCAGGGCAGAATTCTCCCTCACTATGATGAAATTCAGAACTCTGACAAACAAAATACAAATTCATGATAAATACTGAGGAGGTGAATGATCTTAAAGATATATGGGAGGGGCAGCTGGGTAGCTCAGTGGATTGAGAGCCAGGCCTAGAGACGGGAGGTCCTAGGTTCAAATCTGGCCTCAGCCACTTCCCAGCTGTGTGACCCTGGGCAGGTCACTTGACCCCCATTGCCTACCCTTACCACTCTTCCACCTATAAGTCAATACACAGAAGTTAAGGGTTAAAAAAAAAGATATATGGGAGTTTGCTTGCTAGCTATTTTGAGTGTATTCCCCTCCATAATACTGAAGCCATTGGTATTGGTAAAAAGAATTTTTGACTGGACTGCTTGTACCTTGTCATTTGTTTATATTATTGTATTTGCTGATTTCTTTAAGGTTTAAATTTTTTTTAAAGTTTATCTGTATTAACCTAATCAATGCTATTCTGTTACACCGAATCATTTTAAGTTTCTGGCTTTATTTTGTACTCTTCCCCTATAACTACATTGAAGAACATATCATTGTGAAAGCCCATGAAAATATTACACAAAATATTTTTAAGTTGTAAAAAGCCCATAAGTCTTATGTATCCTGGATTTGTCATCTCAACTACTGAGGTAATATGTTGTTTATACAGCCTTTTCTTTTATTTCTTCCTTTTTTAATTGTCACATACATGATGATGGATGGACTCCATCAAAACCAGTTACAACCTATATACAACCTATATACAAATTAAGAATTTAAATTGTAATTTAAAGGGTCTTGAGAAATGACTTCAGATATCTAGTAGTTTCTGAATGGATGATATATATATGTATATTTAAATAAAGAATGTTATATTAAAAGGTAGAGAACCAAATAGAAGTTCCTGCCAAAACTTTTAATATATAAATCAGGAAGTCAAAAAGAGCTCCAGAAGGTGAGAAGTGGTTCCCAGAAACACTGCCCCTGGACTGTGCTGGGCAATTTGCAAGCTGTGATTGGCCCTTGTGTAAAAGGGAAGGGACAAGAAGCCACTATAAAAGGCTCTGAATTTCCGGGGCTGGGAAGTTGGCTTCAAGAAGGAAGTCAACTTCAAGAAGAAGGTTGGCTCAAGGAAGAAAGTTGACCTCAGGAGTCACCTTCAGTTCCAGTCATTGTCTTGACCTGCCTCTTGGAGGGAACTTGGTCGAGTGGATAGCTGGCTTTCCCTTCCTGTCTTCTAGAGAAAGTTTAAATCCAGTTTAAGGTCAACAAGTCCTTGCTGAGTTGAGTACTGGAGCAATATTTAGTTAGATAGTGTTACATTCAAGCTCCGAGAGTTGGTTTGTCTCACCTTGATTGACAGGGGAAGACAGTTGGAGACCTCAGAATGTTTGCAGAAGCTGTTAGGAGAGGGGAAAGTCAGTTGGCCTGAGGATATAAATAGCCCTCACAGCCACCTGGGAGAGGTCTTTGGTTTTGGAGCTTGGACCTGAGCTTGGATCTTTGAACATTGCTCTGAATCTCCCTAGATATTTAGGCATTTGATCACCATTATCTATTTAGGTATCTGAGCCTGGGAGGAGGGAAGGAGAAGAAGCAGAGGGAGGTGAAGGGTAGATACTTCCTAAAGGCTGTGCAGGCTGACATCACAAACTGAGAACAGGGAAGCTGAGAGAAATCACAATATCTTTACCAACTGAGCAGTTTGCCCTCCCTGGTTTGGCAGTGGCCAAGATGAACCAGAGGAATGTAAAACCACTAGCTCTAGCTTACTGAAACAATAGCCTACAGTTCTGAGAAATTATTGATCATAGCTATTAGTGACAGGGTCTCCTATCCCCAATCTGTTCCTGATTATTCCTTTCCCTATTTAACATCAATAGATAAAGTGTATTTAAGTACCTTCCTGAGTGGTCATTATATCATGACCCTTGGGGAGGGAGCAATGCAGTCAGATGAAAATGTTATCCAAGGGGCAGCTGGGTAGCTCAGTGGAGTGAGAGTCAGGCCTAGAGACAGGAGGTCCTAGGTTCAAACCCGGCTTCAGCCACTTCCCAGCTGTGTGACCCTGGGCAAGTCACTTGACCCCCATTGCCCACCCTTACCAATCTTCCACCTATGAGACAATACACCGAAGTACAAGGGTTTAAAAAAAATAAAAATAAAAATAAAAAAGAAAATGTTATCCAAGGCTAATAGAGCCCAATGTTAATCATCAATCCAACTCCAGGTGGGACCTGAAAGGGTTACTCATCCACCTGACCATTAAGGGTCCTGCCTGGGCACTATTGTATAAAATAGGGCAATTATAACATCCAGCTGGGTGGTAGGGCTCATTGTTTCCCCTGCACTAGCTGTCTAGGGAATACAGAGGCACAGCTTCCCAACCAATATCCCCTAGAAGCAGTAGCATCTTAAGAGCCCTATCTACTACAACTACTATTACTATAGATAACTATTTACTTACTAAATTTTATTTATAACAATAGGCTAATGTCTTCTCTACCCTTCTGTATTTCTCTGCTTTCCCTCTTTCCATCTCTTTTGTAAATAAAAGCTATTAATGGTCACTTTGTCTTCGAGCAATAATACTTTGAATCGGCGTCCACCATTATTATTTATAATCTTCATATATTTTAGTCAAACCATTAAAATTTAATTCTTAAAATAGGCACTTACCAGCTTGTACTTGATAAGCATCTACTTTATGTCCCAGATATCTGATTATCCTCTAAATTGAACAGTTCACCCTCTTTTCACTTTGAGGCATAGAACATAAGCACATGACCCATTTTGAGTTCCAGAGACCCAGTAACATGCCACCATCATCCTTTCTCTAGTCATGTAAACCTTGTTTTCAAAAGGGTATATAAAGTCCAGAATACATCTCCTCTAGGAGACAGTGCTCTACCTGCATACTGTCTCCCCTGGCCTTTCAACATGACTTCCAGATGAATAAATTTCTCTTTTTATTTTTAAGCTAAGTTTTGGAGTTCTTGCATTCTTGCAAAGGGTAGTCTGTCCAGATCCAGGGTTTTACCTCAAAGTTCTCCCACAAAACTCCCTTACCAGAATCTTAGACATTCACTAGCAGAATGACATAAGGCAAGTCACTTCATCTGTTTGCCTCAGTTTTCCTATCTGAAAATGGGGATAATACCTGCACTCAAATAAGACAGCTTGCACAAAGCCAGGAAGGCACTTAACCCATGTGATATAAAGCTTATTTCCTTCTCTTCTTTCTTCTCCTAAGCTTAAAGTCCCAATCTCTTCAAATTCTCTTCTGGTGAGGTTCTAAATTGGTGGGAAGAACTCATAGATAATTGAGGTGAACAAAGGGGAATAGGGCCAGGGGCTTTTCTAGGGACCTGTGGAATGACAATAAAATTAATAATAGTAACTAATATCAACCTGAAAAAATACACAACTATTCAATCTCTCTAGACCTCATTCTTCCCATCTATAAAAGGGATTTATAATACACCTACTTCAATGGGCTATTGTGAGGATCAAAGGAGAGAACTTCTGGCAGGCACTTAGTAGATCTTAATGTAATATAAAAACATTAAATAATTCTTCTTGTTATTGCTCAGTCGTGCCTGATTCATCATGACCCCATTCGGGGCTTTCATGCCAGAGATACTGGAGTAGTTTACCATTTCCTTCTCCAGCTCATTTGACAGATGAGGAAACTGAGGCAAGAGTGAAATGACTTGCCCAGGGTCACCCACTTAGTGTCTGAGACCCGAATTGAAATTGCGATGATGATTATTTAGAGTCTCTTTGTAGGAAAGTGAGAGTATCACCAGTCCTCCTTGTCTCTAGCCATTCCTACTTCTTTCCAAGGGACAGCTCAGTCCCCAAATACTTTAGTAGAGTCCCAGCCAGCTAAGAAACAACAGGGACCTAATGAGTTTTATCTACTCCTGTGCCTTTCTGACTTTCAAGCCTGTGACATCTATACTGAAGCATTTGTGGAGGATGACTTCTCCCTTGGGGTTAAGGTTTCGCTCCAAATAATGACCTCCTCCAAGAAGTCTTCCCTGATCCTCTAGAGCCCCCAGCCCTTCTGCCAACAGTGACCTCTCCTTTTTGGGTGCCCTCCTTCCAAATCCAGGACTTTCCCTCTGGCTTAAAAAAAAAATCCTCTTTGTCCCACATCCTGCACATTCCATTATTTATTGAAATAAGACCTCGATGTAGGGTGCTCCTCCCACATATTTTAGCAAAGGAGAGTGTGCTGGGCGCAGTCACCTCCACATCATTTCCCAGCCCAGATGCAGGACTCCATCACGCTCTCAGGTTGGGGATCCCACCCCCCCATCTTTCATTTCTTTGTGTGCTTTCCTCTCCTCTCAGACTGTGAGCTCCTTGAAGGCAGGGACCCGGTTTTGCCTTCGTCTCCCCAGTGTTCAGCACACATAGTTATCATCTTCCAAGAAGACCAGTGCCATCGCAGGGAGATGTCTCAATTTGTAGGAACTGGATTGGAGTGAAGCAGAGCTGCCCAAAGTCGTTGGCCTCGCTCTCTCTTCCAAAGACAAGACAAAAGTCAGGACCACGGGGAGGGCTCTGGATGCAGGGAATGACTTGGCTTCTCTGATGTCCGACAAGCTCCACAGATCCTGCTTAAGCTGCCTTTATGACTGTTGGAATAAATTGTTCCCATCCATCCCTTTGGCCAGTCTTCACATGCCTGGGGTAGACACCCCACTCACTCACCTATGGGTTTATGGTCACTTGGTAACCCGGGTTAGCCCATCTACCCAGCCAGGTTTTAGTGGGAATGTGGCTGCTGCCCACACTACAGCTTCTTGGAGCCACAGGCGAAAGCTGAGTGGCAGCTGCCCTCCCTCTTGTTTTTTTTTTTCTCCTATTCTTGCAATCTTGCCTCTGAATTCCTACTCTTCCCTTAAAATTCAACTTAAAGGCTTCTTCTAGGAAGTCTTCCTTGATCATCTGCTTTTGTAGCAACTACTCACTTCCTTTAAATAAAATATGTTGAAAATGCATTTATTAGGAGGCAGCTGGGTGGCCCAATGGATCAGGCCCAGAGACAGGAGGTCCTGGGTTCAAATCTGGCCTCAGAAACTTCCTAGCTGTAAAATTCTTGGCAAGTCACTTCACCCCCATGGCCCAGCCCTGACCACTCTTCTGCCTTAGAACCAATACACAGTATTGATTACAAGATGGAAGGTCAGGATTTAAGAAGAAAAAAAAGAGAATGCATTTATTAGGTAGGTGTCCACATTTCAGACATGGTCTAAAGCAGTGATTCCCAAAAGTGGGCGCCACCGCCCCCTGGTGGGTGCTGCAGTGATCCAGGGACCGGTGATGGCCACAGGTACATTTCTCTTTCCTATTAATTGCTATTAAAATTTAAAAAAAATTAATTTCCAGGGGGCTGAGTCATTTTTTCTGGAAAGGGAGCAGTAGGCCAAAAAAGTTTGGGAACCCCTGCTCTAAAGCAAGACATAGCGTTTCTATTGGAGGGAGAAGAATCAATGTAAAGAGAGAGAAGTAAAATTAAAATATATTCAAGGCATTGTGTTAATTGCTTGCTATGAGACTTCACTGTTGGATTTAGGAAAATAAACACTAAGTAAATAGTCCTGGTCCTCTAGGACCTTCAGCTCCACTAGAGGAGGAGCTGCGATCCATGCTATTTACACAAATAAGGACAGAAGAAATAGTGGGTGCAAAGCAATGGAGGCAGGGAGTGGAGTCCCCTGGGTGAGGAGGAAGGGTGTAGAACACAGTGGGGAAAGGTAGGAGGAGGCTTTGGGGAGGGAGTGAAGAGATCCAAGACCTGAGAAGATCATAGCCCCAGAGGTGGGGCTTTCGGAGCTCTCTAGTCCAATTCCCTCATGATACAAATGAGGAAACAAGGTCCCAGGGAGGTGACTTGCTCAAGGTACACAGGTGCTGAGTATCAGAGGTGGGATTTGAACCCAGGTCTTCTAGCTTCAGAGGCTGGGCTCTTTCCCCCATACCACAAATGTCTCCTTACTTCAAGGCTATTTGTTAATGTGGTGACAGAGGAATAGCCAGAGACCCTGTTGCCATGTACCAGAGCAGCATTGACTGGTGTCCTTGCGGAAAGCTTCTGAGGACAGGGGAGTCTGGAGCCATACCTGCCCCTCCCACTGGACTGCAGGCTCTTCTGGTGATGATGCTGGTTCTTGGCTAGCCGGCACAAAGTCCATCACTGCTCCGGGATCTTGAAACCTTGCCAAGTTTGGGAGAACCAGCCAGAACCGAAGCTTCTTGGGCTGTGGTCAGGGAGCCTCTGGGGCCGGGAGGAAGCGCTGAACTTTACTAAGAAAGATTTCCCAACTGGGCTGGTGTTTTTTTAGGTTTAATGATTTAGGGGGAAGGAGCTGAAGTGGTGAAGCCGCTTGTGCCTCTCGGGTCGAAGGCGGCTCCTCTGGCGGGCATTTATGGCCTTCACCGCCAACCTGGAGCTCCATCGACCGACCTGCAACGGATTCAGTTCCATGAATATTCTCAAGTATCTGCTATGCCCTGTGTGCTGCGAGATGCTGGGGACAGAGGCAGATGGGACAAGAGTGTCTGCCCCCCAGGAGCTTCCGCTCACATCTCTGGCCCAGCCAAAGCAGCCTTCTTGCTGTTTTCCCAGACTCATCTATATCTTATTGACCTTCATGCCTGGAGTGCAGCTTTCCTTTCTTTTTCTTAAACCTCATCTTAGAAGCAATAGTAATGAGGTTGGTTCCAAGGCAAGACAGCAGCAAGGACTAGGTAATTGGGGTTAAGTGACTTCTCCAGGGTCACACAGCTAGAAAGTTTAGTGTCCTAAGCCAGGTGTGAATCCAGGTCCTCCTGACTCCCAGCCTGGCACTGTATTCCCTGAGCTGTTCCCATCTCTTTTTCTTTTCTTTCTTTCTTCCTTCTTTCTTCTCTCTTCTTTCCTCTTTCTTTCCTTCTTTCATTTCTTTCCTTTTATTTTTCTTCTTTCCTTTCTTTCATTTCTCTTTCTTCCTTTCATTTCTCTTTCTTCTCTCTTTCCTTTCTTTTTTCTCTTTCTTCCTTTTATTTTTCTTTCTTCCTTTTATTTTTCTTTCTTCTCTTCCTTCCTTTTCTTTCTTTCTATCTCTCTTTCTCCTTTCTTTCCTTCCTTGCTTCCCCTTCCATCTTAAAACTCCTGTTGAACAATAGTATTATAGAACAACTACATATTGGTTCTAAGGCATAAGAGGAGTAAAGGTTAAGCAATGGGGGTTAAGTGACTTGCCCAGGTGCATACTGCTAGGAAGTGTTGTTCAAACTCGGGCCCTCTTGACTCCAGGCCCCGGGGCTCTATCCCCTGAACCACCTAGCTGCCCTTTGAGATAACATTTTCATTATTCATCTCTTCATATTTCAATATATCCTCTCTCCCCACTTTACCCCCAAATCCCTCCTTTCCTTAAAAGCTGCACTCAGGCCCTGCAGTATCCGTGAGGCCTTTCCTGAGCCCCTGCTGCTGTTACTGCCCCCAAATATCTTGAATATGTGTATTTACTGTGTCAATATTTGTCTATTTATACAGGTGCCCGTTGCCTCTGTAGAGCGTGTAAACTCCTTGAGGGCAGCAGCCCTTTCTGGTTTCCGCCCGGACCCTTGGCCATGAAGGATGCTTTAATGAGCACCTGTTGACAGACTGATGAGTCCGGGAGGAGCCTCCGGTGGGTGTCCTGGCCTCGGCCCTGGCTCTGAGAGTCCCAGGAGGATGTTGGCCACACCGCGGTCCTGGGCAAGGCCACTTTCTGCAGACCTGTTTCCTCATCTCCAAGGAGGGAGGCTGTGGAGCTGGATGACCTCTAAGGAGCCCGGCTTGACCTCTAAGCCTTTTCCCTTCTGATCCCGGAGGTGCTGCTCACCTAGAAAGCTCTGCTTTTATCAGGCAGGCGGAGAACTTGGCCTTATTCAGCTTCATGCTTGGGGCAGCTGGGGCAGCTGGGCCACGGACTCGGCCGGGGACCGAGAGCCGAGACCAGAGAGGGGAGGGCCTGGTCTGGGACGCTTGGCAGGGGACCCCGGGTTTCCCTTTGGACACCCCAAATTCCAGAAGTGTTCCAGGCCAAAAGGGATGCAGGAAAATTTCTTTCCTTCCTTGCATTCTTGTAGCACTGTGGAAAAGGTGACTCTGGGCATCGGAGACTCTGATAAGGAAAGAGCCGAGAGAGAGAAGAGAAAAGAAGAGAAGAGAAGAGAAGAGAGAGAGAGAGAGAGAGAGAGAGAGAGAGAGAGAGAGAGAGAGAGAGAGAGA
>NC_058133.1:12439330-12533683 GCF_016433145.1 Gracilinanus agilis | reverse complement strand
CCCCCCCCCCCCGGGAGGAACGTAGGGCAGTGGGAGTCTAGAGATAGATTGGGCTGGGTCCAAGGACGGGCCTCCTTAGAATTAGAGCCCTCGGAGAGGAGCATGAGGGGCCTCAGTCTTCTTTAGCCAGGCTCTTCTTGCTGACCTTCTCTCAGTCCGTTTCCTCCTCTGTAGAATAAGAATAAGAAAACATCTCGGGGGGTTCTCGTCGGGATCGGGTTGGTGGGAGGTCCTCTGCCAACCTTCGGGCACTTCAGGGATATTAGTTCCGTGAGACCGAGGCAGCCTGCCCTTGCGTCTGGGGCTCTGTGCCGTGCTCTGTGCCGTGACAAGGCATGAAGGAATCGCAGAGATCCGGGCCTGGGTTTGGGATTTCGCTGCTGTAGGGAATCCCGGAGGGGGAAGCGCCTCCACTGAGGCAGGTGGGCATCTTCTCTGCAGTAGATGGCCTTAGAAGCTTGTGAGGCGAGAGACGTCGAGTGCCTCGAGCAGAGGCCTCGCCCCGGCCTTCCTGCTTCCGTGGCCCCCTCTGTCTCCTCTCCGCCCCTTGGCCTTTCCAGCCAAGGAAGGGCTCCTTCCAGAGGAGGTGCAGAAGCGATGGGTGGCCAGCGAATGGCTCCCATGACTGCTGGGCTCTCAGCCATGCTGGAGTAAGATGATTCTCTCCTTTTTGAGTGGAAATAGCTGGAATGTGATCTTCTCTCCCGGGGCGTGTGCCAGTGGGCCTGGCAGGGCACAGCGGGAAACCACAGGGTCAGGCCCAAACAGAACTTGGGCTCCTCGGAAGCCCCATTCCAGGGGCTGCTGGTTTCTCCTCTGCCTCGTCGTGGGGAGATGGCCTTCCCCGTCAGCTTCATCTATTCCAGGTGCTTCAAGCACGGCGTCCGGCTGGCTTTCATGACTTTGTGCCCCTTTGGCGGAGATGCGTCGTCCCTTCACTCGGGTGCACATTGCAGCCCGTCCACACTTTCTCACGTGCTCTAATTATCCCCGAATTCATCTGCTCTGTAGCATGTCGGCCCATTAGCCTGGGAGCTCCTTGAAAGCAGGAACTACATTTTTTTTCTTTTTTGCTTTTCCTTTTTATCTCTAGTGCTTCACCCTGTTCCTGGCACAAGTTACTGCTGGCTGCTCAGCCACCGTTCAGTCCCGTTTGACTCCTTATGACCCCATCGGGGGTTTTCTTGGCAAAGATACTAGCGCAGTTTGCCGTGTCCTTCTTCAGCTCATTTTACAGATGAAGAAACTGAGGCAAACAGGGTTCGGCGACTTGCCCAGGGCTTCTCAGCGAGTCAGTGTCTGAGACTGGATTTGAACTCAGCAAGATGAGGCTTCCTAACTCCAGGGCACCGTCTCGCCTCCTGCCCGGCACACAGTCGGTGCTTAATGCCTGTAAATTACTTTTTGAGGCTAGGATCCTTGGCGGCAATGAGGATGATTAAGTCTTGCCTCCATTGCCAGCCGTGTGACCCTGGGCACCTCACTTCCACTCCAGCGCCCCAGGCAGCCGAGTCAGAAAGAAGGTGCCAACGTGCATCAGTAGGAGGAGGGTCGTCCTCATTGGGGAGTCCCCAATGCTAGTGAACCCACCAACCGTTATAAAGCCAAAGCCTAAGGAGAGTCTTAGAGGATTGCTTGGGGGTCCTGGACGTAAATACACTAAATTAAACGGACTTTTTAGCATTTACGCTTAAGTTAATGGACTCCAAGCCATGAAATGTGGTTACTTTCCAGTTGCTCGTCGCAGGTGGCCATTGGGCTTCCTTGCCCATCCTCCTGTTTCCTCTTGGATGATCGTAGCTGGTCCGGGCTCTGCTCTCCTCCTGCCCCTTCCGTCCCCATCTCACGTCGTACTCGTGAACCTTAATTGTATTAAAGGGTTTCGTGTCATTAACTTAGTTCATGCCATGATTTCCCTCTTGCTGAATATTGAGGTTGGTTTCAGCTGTGCTTTGCTTTTGGCAGTGGACATCTCTGAGCCGATCGCCTTAGTTCTGGTTGGCTTTCTTTGGCGGTCCTGCCAGGGGGACTCGGGGGCCCGAGGAGGGGACGAATTCTGTTGCTCTCACGGAACGGGACGAGGGTTTCTAGCTCCCCATTTCCCTTCGCTCCGCAGTGGCTCAGTGCCGGCTTCTCCGCAGCTTTGCCTACATGGAGCTACTCACCGTGTGGGATCCTTGTCTTCATCCTTCTGTCCACCCACCCCACGCTTTGCTCTGCTTTTCTGGCCCTTTCCCTTTCGTACACGTCCTGGATGCACCGATTACCCTTTCACGTGATCGTCCCCTCGGCAGTGTGCTGCAGCGTTCTTACACTCAAGCAGCCTTTGGGTCGTAGCTGGAATGGCTCGACAGAATAATTCTTTCCAGGCAGATTTATGGGATCGTTTACCTTTGCATCCATTTTTAGAAAGCAGCCAAGTAGCCCCGTCACCTTTTCAGCTTTCCCCATTTACTCAGACAGCTGGAAAAGATGGGAAAGAGGTAAAACTAGAGACGAATTGGGATGTGACGTCAGAGCCAAGGCGTGTCGGCTTGAAATGGTAGGTAATACGGCAGAATTACTCTCTTGAATGGGAGAAGGGCCGCCTTTGGGGAAACAGGGCTTCACGGGCTGGGGAGCTGAGGAGGCCCCTCCGTATCCTGCCTCGTTCTGACCACCTCTGGTGGACGACGTTCATGCTGGACCTCAGAGCCTAGGAAGGACCAGCAGAAAAGCGTTGGAGGGGACAGGCCCGAGGCAGAAGGCTTTAAGTCCTCGCCGGTTGAGGATGAGCTGCATGAACTGGGCATAGGAAGCCTAGAGACGAGTTAGAGAGACGCCTGAGAGTCTTCCAGCATTGCTGAGCCGTCCACGAGCTGGAAAAGAGATCAGAACCTCCCTGTTTGACCGTCGAGGGCATCACTAGGAGCAAAGGCCAACGGTACAAAGAGAACTTCGGGAACGAGAGTGGAAAGTGCCGAATCGTTGTAGTTTTCTGGAAGGGGAGTTGGGGACCTCAGCTTCCCTCTCGTTGGAATTCTCCTATAACATAGCTTAGAGGACCACTGTTGACGTTGGGATTCTTTGTCCGCTCTGGATTGGATGAGACGACTGCTCACATGCCTTCCAGTTCTTCAGATGGTCCTGGTCTTTGACCATCAGATGATAATAAGGATGGTTTTTAATAGCTCATACTTAGAGAATGCTTCGGGGTGACCAGGGGTTCCCAAACTTTTTTGGCCCTCCACCCCCTTTACAGGAAAAAAAATACGAATTAGCCCCCTGGAAATTAATTTTTAAAAAATTTTAATAACAATAGGAAAGCTAAAAGCACCTGCAGCCATCACTGCTCCCTGAATCGCTGCAGCACCCACCAGGGGGCGGTGGCGCCCACTTGGGGAATCACTGCTCTCGATGAACTCAGGTACCAAACCTACATTTTCCTTGGTTGAGGACATTGAAGAGGCTGTGTAGTTAAACACAATCTTTGGGTCTTTTTCCGGAGATTACATTCTCAACCCCCCCCTTGTAGGGTTGTGCCATGGAGAACGTTATCATGGCTTGATAGATGCACTTTATGATTTTATGGGTTGATGGAAAAATCATAAACTCCCAACTTCTGTCAAGACCGTGGGATCATGGGATCAGAGGACTCGAGGGAGAAAAAAGGACATTTATAGGTCATTTCTTCACTCTCCCATGCTGACGCCATTTTACTAATGAGGAGACCCAGGTCCTAAGAGGGGAAAATGACTTGAAAAACATTATATGGGTTGAAGTGGAGATTTGGAACCAGTCCTTATGATTCTAGATCGTGTGCTGTTTCCATTACACATACCTGCTGCCCCGTCTGATTGGGAGGTAAGAAATTTTGAGTTCAGATATTGGCCCTGATATTTTCCTGGATGACTGTGGCAAGTCAGTCTCTGAATCTCAATTTTCTAATTTGCCAAATGAGGGCTTTGGATCTAATTTTAATTTTTTTAAACCCTTTTCTTCCATCCTAGAACCAATATTAGTTCTAAGGCAGAAGAGTGGGAAGGGCTAGGCAGTGGGAGTTGAAGTGACTTGCCCAGGGTCACCCAGCTAGGAAGTACCTGAGGCCAGATGTGAACTCAGGCAGGACCTCACATCTCCAGACCTGGCTCTCCATCCACTGAGTCACACAGCTGCTCCTGATCTAACTTTATTTGAGAAACACAAAGCACTTAGTCTGTGCTGGGCACCGAGACTACCAAGATAAAATTGAAACAGTTCCTGCCCTTAAAGATTATAGAATCACAAATTTAGATTTGTTATTTTATTTTTATTTTTTCCCCATGGTTACATGATTCATGTTGTTTCCCTCCCCTTCTTCCCTTCCTCCTCTCAGAGTTGATAAGCAAACAAATTTAGATTTGGAAGTGTTCTTAGTAGCCATTTTTCAGATTAGAAAACTGAGGTCTACAGTAGGGATTAAATAATCGCACTATAATCATATAGTGGGCAGACTTAGTGCTTCTGATATCCAAATTGCACTCCCTTTGCTCTGAGTCCAGGTCCTCTACCGCCGAAGCCAATGCTTCTGATGTCCTGTGTCATTGTTGACATTCTCCTGGAGCTTGATGATGGGAAACAAGGACACAGATGAATAGCATCTCTATAGAATGTTGTTACTGTGTCTTTTCAGTTGTGTCTGATGCTTCGTGATCCCATTTGGGGTTTTCTTGGCAAAGGTACTGGAGGGGTTTGCCATTTCCTTCTATAGTTCATTTTACAGATCAAGAAACTGAGGCAAACAGGTTAAACAACTTACCCAAGGTCACACAACTAGTAAGGGTCAGAGGCCAAATCTGAACTCAAGAAGATGAGTGATTCTGATTCCAAGCCCAGATGCTCCATCCATTGCATCGCCACCTAGATGCCCGCCTCTATAGAGCGATATGAAGCAATTTCAGAGGGAGAAAACATTAGGAAGTAGCATGGTAGGGAATTTATAGTCAAGACCTCTTGGGAGATATGAGAACTGGATTTTAAAGACAAACCAATGATTCTAAGAGTCTAGAGCAGGGGTTCCCAAACTTTATTGGCCTCCCGCCCCCTTTCCAGAAAAAAATATTCCTTAGCCCCCTGGAAATTAATTTTTTTTAGTTTTAATAGCAGTTAATAGCAAATGCACCTGTGGCCATCACTGCCTTCCTGGATCGCTGCAGCACCCACTAGGGGGCGGTGGCGCCCACTTTGGGAATCACTGGTCTAGAGTAAGGAGAAAATGTTCCAGACCCAGAAGCAAGAGATAGAAAGCCTATGCTAGTAACACCCAGTTAGTGATATTTCCTCTGCTGCTTTATGTTTTGTGGAATGCTCTATGTACATTTTTCTGATTAGATCTTCATAACCTTGTGAAGCGGGTACCATTATTACTAAACTGTTTCACAGAGGAACAAATAGAGGTAGAGATCAAAGGACTTTGCCAGACCTCTAAGACCACATTTGAGTCTTCTAAGACCAGGGCTTTGACCCGTTGCACTCCCTTGATCTGCCAGTTTGCCCAGAAGGTAGAGTGAGTGAAGGAGAGTTAAATAAAATAAGACAGAAGATAGAGGTAGGGCCAGATTTTTGGAGGGCATTCAGTGTCAAGCAATGAAGACAAAGAACATTTTTTTTGTTTTTTTATTAAACCCTCACCTTCCGTCTTGGAGTCAATACTGTTTATTGGTTTCAAGGCGGAAGAGTGGTAAGGGCTACGCAATGGGGGTTAAGAGACTTGCCCAGGGTCACACAGCTAGCAAGTGTTTTGAGGCCAGATTTGAACCCAGGACCTCCCTTCTCTTGACTCTGGCTCTCAATCCACTGAGCCCCCTAGTTGCCCCCACAAGAATAGTTTTGGGAGTATAATCCACCCCCCCCCTTTTTTTTTTTGCTCAGAAGGCAAATTTCTGAGTTTGGGATTATATACACTGACTAGTAAATATCTAAAGTTCTTTCTAACACCAAATAAATTGGGAATTCTATGAACTGTGAATGATATGTGCCAGAGCAGTGACTTGCCCAAGGTTACTTAGGCAGTAAGCAGATCTGGAAATAAAAACCCAGCTCATGCAGATTCAGCACCTTTTTGTATTGCAACATGACACTCCGTGCCCTTTTCTCTTTTCCATTTCTAGTAGCCTGCTTTTTTATTGTTCCGTTTTAGGTATCTGCTTTTTAAGATACTATTTTTAAACCCTTTCTATGTTTTGGGAGGTTTTTAGCGTAAATGAATGTTGTATTTTGTTGCTTATTTTCTTTGCACTTGTTCATAGTGAGTGGATGTGCGTTTAAAAAAAAATCTGATTACATGTTATTTTTTCCCCCTAATGTTGAACTGTCTCGTATCCCTGATGTCATCAGGCATAGTGAAAGCATTTTTGGAAACATGTTGGTAGTTCCTTGATTTTTCTTTATTAAAAAAAGATTGTTTAAAACCAGAAATTCCTTCCTTTCTCCTGCCAGTTTTGGAAGAGCTAAAGAAAATGTTTTCATGGTAAATAGAAGAAAGAAAGTTGGGAGATGAATTCCTTGTAGAGGGGCTTACCTGCAGCATCCTTTGGTGTTCAGCTATTCGTATCATATTTATTTCTTGCTTACTCTCATGCCTGCTTTTTTCTTTATGTCCTATACATGTTCCAGACGCCATTCAGTGCATCCTTTTGGCCGTCCCTTTGCCCCAGCTATTATCATTCCAGGGTCAAAAATATTGTTGGGTTATTCTGATTTTCTTTGTTCTTTTTCCCCTTAGTATAATGTAAAAAGGAACAGTGGGGTTGAAATCCAAGGACTCAAATTTGAATCCTGCTCCTATTTCTTATGATAGTCTATGATCTACTCTAACCTTTACTTTCCTTATCTGTGAAATGGGAGAGGTAGAGCTCTGAGGACCCTTTCAGCCAGATATCTGTGCACCATTTGCAGACATTAGGAATAGGAAAACACTCAAGTTTGATTTAATTATTATGTGAGGATTTTATAATTTCAGACGTGTTGGGCTCATCCATTTGGAGTGGAACTTCAGCATGGAGTTTACTCTTGTCATCAAACACCATTAGTCCATTTAAAAGTTTTTCCATCCAAAAACTTGATCACATTTCGTTTCCTGGTTTACAAAAGAAACTTGATTTAAAAAAAAATGAAAAATACTCAAATCAATCGCTTTTATGTTTATTTTGAACTTACTACTCCATGAAATCAATATTTCCATAGAATCTAGCACCGATTTCCATGTCATCAGAGTCTTTTTTCAACTCTCTAATAAGCTTAGCCTGGAGCTTTCAAAGCTGGCCTTCCGGTCTGTGCTCCTTGCTGGCTTTCCTTCTGCTCTCTTCTTGGCTTTACCGTAAATCAATAAATAAAGTTGGCTTCACGATGGCGAAGAAGGATAAGCGAGGCTGGATGACTGCTCTTGGGGGATGGGATGAGGGACTGGACCATGGATTCTTGATCGCGTTCCCATTGGACTCACCGGCCTTGGAGATCCTTCTATGGACTCTCTCCCTTCCCCAAGCCTTATCCTGCCTTTTCAAAGATGGCGGCAGGGAGGTGCCGAAAGACAGACAGACGCTTTGGGCCTTCTTGCTCTCCGCGCTCCCGAGGACACTGCCAGAAAGCTGACGGAGAGAAGGGGGCAGCGGCAGCGGCGGCGTTCACCAGGCTTCCAGCCGAGATCGTGCGGATCCAGAGGAGGCGGCCAAGGCGGCGAACGTGGAAGCCGGGCAGTGGACTTGGCGGGCCTGAGATGGGTGTGAGGCGGGGCCCGGGCACGAGGAAAGAGCCCGCCATAGTCTGTGCTGAGCAGCCCCCCACCGGCGGGGCTCCCCAACTCTGGGGGCTGAGTCTAAGGGAAGCGATTCTGTGAGGGAGGGAGCGCGCCCCAAACCCCAGAGCTGCTGTCGGTTGCCCGAATTTGTATCAGGGAGGAGCGGGAAGACATCGGACTTTCCGTTCCCCCTCGACATCCCGGCTCTGGGAACGGCTCCCTCCAGCCGCTCGCTACCTGGCTGGCCTTGGCGAGACCCTGGCTTTCTCTTGGCTCCGTTTTCTCTCTCACACGAGGAGGCCGGACTCGGTGGCCCCTTTCAGCGCCGAGTCTGCCCTCCTCAGACTCCCTGGGAGAGAGACTCCGGGGACCTCACCGCCGTGCCCGAGCCTCGGAGAGTTGTGGGGCTCCTCTGCGCAGGCGCCTTCCGGGGCTCCACGTGGGCTCTTTCCAGTGGAATTTCCTTTCCTCCCTTTTGCTGTCGGACTTGTATCGGTCTAAAGGGAATGCTGTTGGTTTATGGGCTTCTTTCGAATCCTGCGACTGGGTCTAATTATTTCTGCTAGTATTTTGGTCCCAGCCTCGCATTGTCGCCTGTTTGGCTTCCTCCGTTTCCTTTTCTTCTCCAGCACATCTGGGACGCGCAGAGGAGCAGAGGTGGTCGCCGCCTCCTGGCGTCCTCCCTGATCTCATTGGAAAGGCTTGATTTTATGCTCATGAAAGAATGGTTTCACTTTATGGCTTTAGGGAAGTGGACGTTGTGTTGTGTCACAAGCTGTCCCTGCAGCCGTGGAAGTAACTCTACGGTTTCTGTTGTTTTATTCGCTCTGTTTTTATTTATTTATAATTTGTCCTGTTTGTTATGGTTGGGGTGAGCGATGCCGATGGCTTTCCCGAAGATCGAACCATCCCTGCATTCCTGGCACAAAATCCACCTGATCACGGCGCACGATCCTCGCGATACGAGAAATGCCGTGATCTTGAATACACGGCGAGGAAGTGTCAGAGGTGGGATTTGAACTCAGGTCTCCATCCCTCCCCTCCAGGGGCTCGCCCGTCGGTGCCAGCTTCATGCAGGAAGTGTGCCCGGAGCCGCTGTGGTTGGCATTGCCCCGGGCAGCTACAGTTTAAGGGCAGGAGGGGGAAATAGGAAAAATAGAAGCCGGGAAGTACAAAGTGACTTTTTCCCTATGAGAAGGCGGTCCTCCCTCCATCCCGAATGGATATGGAAATGGGGCGCCGAGCGTCCGAGGGGGCAGCAGGGATCCCCCGAGCTGGAGCAGGGCCGGATCTCGGCTCCAGAACACGCTGGGCAGCCCCGGCAGGACGGGTCCGAGCAGGCCGTGGGGGAACCTTCCTTCTCTTCGCTTCTGACTCAGAGAACCATCGACGTGCCAATAAGGCACTCGCCGAGCAGGGATTTGGGCTCGAGCCCGTTCTGCCTCCGCCGTGGGCTCCGGGAAGTTTATTGGCAAATCCTCCATTTCCTCGGTTTGCCCAGGAGGGCGGAAGGGGGAGCCCTGAGCCTGCCCGGCTGGAGGGTGCCATCACCGGCGCGGGACGCAGACCAAGGAGCGAAGGTTTCTCCTTTTCTGACCGCAGCCGCCCTCCCCTCCGTCCTAGAGGCCCCGCTGATGGTCATCCCCAGGCAGAAGAGCGGTCAGGGCCAGCCAAAGGGGCCGAAGGGGCCTGCCCAGGAGGGTCCCCCGGCCAGCAAGTGTCTGAGGCCAGACGGGGACTCTCCAGGACAGCATTGCCCTGGGCTCCCCGTTTGTGCCCAGAAGGGAGTCTGGGGGCTCTGGGCTACTTGATCGAGGGGACCTTGAGCCAGTCCTTTCTGCTCTCCTCGGGCTCACCAGTGTTTGTCAAATGGCAGCTCTTGACCCTGAGCCGTGGAGCCGCTTCCAGCCTGGCACAGAGCAGGGCTTGTTGCCTGATTTGGATCCCTGGCCACAGGCGGACGGGTTAGTGTGAAGCAGTCCGTGGTGGGACTCTAGCCATTTGTGCTTTGATTTGGGGGCGCCTGGACACTGGATGGGAAAACCCACATTTTTTTAAATCAAATTCTGTGTGAAAGGCAGCATTTCCTTTGGTGGGGACGTAGGCAGCAGAGCCTTATTTCTAGAAGGGGCCCAATTTTTTGTCCTTTTTGCCAAGTTGATGTGAACCCCCTTTCTCTGACTCCCTCTAGAGTTCCCTTTCCATCGCTGCCTTCCTGGGGCGATTTGAGGTGCTCGGACAATATTATCTGTTTTACCCTCGATGCGAGCTCCGCGCGCCCGTCAGAACCCGAAACGAAGCTTCTGGGGCCGTTTGGGACCCGGCACTCTGCTGTCTCCTCCCACGTGCTCTTTGCGGGGCGCCATCTTTTATTTCTCCGTTGTGTGAAAGGACCTGGAGAAGGAAGTGACCCACCGCTGTCGTGTCTCTGCCAAGGAAACCCCAAAACGGGCTCGTGAGGCCCCGGACACGATTAAGAAGTAGCAGTGACAAAGGACGTCAGGGCTGTGTGAGGAAAATGAGACCCACAAGAGTTTTCTCGACTTAGACGAGGTAACCCAAGAATTTGAACTTGGGTCCTGCGACTCCGTATCCCAGGCCTTTCCCAACTTCATCCTTCTGCCTCTCAGGACCTCAGAGGCTGCCTAGCCGAACTTCATTTTCTTGATATCATTAGTAATGAGAGCAACTTACAATTCATTAATATAATTAGAGTGATTTAAAATTCAAAATGTCCTTTTTTTATATCTTGAGGAATAAATAGTGGCAACGCGAGATGTTCCCAAAATCTTAGTGTCGCGGCACTCTTCGAGTTGGCAGCTGCCTAGGGCTGTGGGCCTCAGGATCCTTGGCCAAGGAAGAGAAGTCTGGGAGTGGAGCGGCTTCCCCAGGATCAGCCCAACTCAACTACCCAACCAGAAGTGTTAGGTCCTCCCTGAGTGCCAGACGCGGTGCAGGGCTCTGACATGGCCCACTGGCAGGTTTTAGGACATTCAGAAGTTGCTAAAAACAAGCGCAGAGTCCCGTCATCTGTTTGTGGACTGGCTCCTCGGACCTCCTCAAAGCCAACCTTAAAATGTCCAGCGATGCCCCAGCCCCCGCCTCCCAGGGTCAGTGCCGGCTCCTCCTCTGACGGCTTTGTGCCCGAGATGGTCCTCCCTTGGGCGTCCCTTTCATGGATGGCGGCTCGCGTAGGAGAAGCGGCTCAGCCCTCCTCGTTTCTCCTTCCCTCCCTTCTCCTCTAGCAGCACCAACAGAAAAGGTTTCAAATCGGTGGGTTTTATTTTTCTGAAACTCATTTCTTTGGGGAAGGTAGAAGCCCCGGGGGAAGGGAGAGCCGGGTCCTGGCTCAGGCCCGGTGCTGTTGGCAAGGTGGCCGGTACCGGGCACCTTCCTGCACTGAGCCATCCCCACCAAGAGCTGAAGGCTTCCTTTTCTCCCTAAAATAGGACGTCTTCTCTTTGTCTCGGGGGGGGGGGGAGAGACAGAGAGAGAGAAGGAGAGAGACAGAAGGAGAGAGACAGAGAAGGAGAGAGAGAAGGAGGGAGAGAGAAGGAGAGAGACAGAGGAGAGAGAGAGAGAAGGAGAGAGACAGAGAAGGAGAGAGACAGAGAAGGAGAGAGACAGAGAAGGAGAGAGAGAAGGAGAGAGACAGAGAAGGAGGGAGACAGAGAGAAGGAGAGAGACAGAGAAGGAGGGAGAGAGAAGGAAGGAGAGAGAGAAGGAGGGAGAGACAAGGAGAGAGACAAGGAGAGAGACAGAGAAGGAGAGAGACAGAGAAGGAGAGAGAAGGAGGGAGAGAGAGAGAGAAGGAGGGGGAGAGAGACAGACAAAGAGAGAGAGAGACACAGAGGGGAGAGAGAGAGAGAGAGAGAGAGAGAGAGTGTGTGTGTGTGTGTGTGTGTGTGTGTGTGTGTGTGAGTGTGTGTGTTGGTTTAGCATCTTCACTTTCAGGCATGCAGTTCAAGAAGAAAATCGAGTTTTATCCTCTTCGGACCTTCCTCAGGGTGTGATAAGGAAAGCATTTCTGAGAATCGGGTTCTCTGGTCCAGTTTCTGGCCACTTAGGCGTCTGACAGTGTTAGAGTTTCCTCTTCCTCCTTCGGTAAATCAATACTATCCATTTGGAGCTGGCAGGGGCCGCTAGATCAGCTAGACCCATCCCTTCATCCAGGGAAGCAGAAATGACTTACCCAAGGTCCCTTAGATAAAAATAGCAGAGCCCCTAGCTTGGGGCTGTTTCCATGGGAGTCCCCAGATTCCTTTTGGGCATGAACTGAATCTCTTGCTAGAATTAGAGAACCCAGTGGAATGCTCTGTCTTGGAGAGGTAGCTCTTGATATTTTAATCCACATAATGGGTGTTTTTTTAAACAACAATGCCTTCACACACACGAGATAATGTATGTTTGTGTATGGATGAAATCACATTATCCTTCCTTCTATTTATCAGTTTTTTTCCTCTGCTGTTGGAGTTGGAATGCAGATGAAAGCGCATGAACTTTTCACTTGTTTATTTGGGGATATGTTTGGGGGTTTTGGAGATTACTTTAGATATATTAATATCGTTATAGTATATAATTAAAGATCCAGTAGTCACTTACAAAAAGGAACAATATGGAAATAGGTTTTACATGATAATACACGTATAACCCAGATCGAATGGCTCGTCAGCTCTGGGAGGGAGGGAGACAGTTTGGATCTTTTACGTTGCAAAATTTACGTGGAAATTTGTTACTCCATGTAACTGGTATCAGTTCTTTCTCTGGAGGTGACGAGCATCTTTCTTCGTGGGACCTTTGCCATTGGTTTGAATATTAATAATGGTTTAGTTCTTTGAACAACGCTGCTCTTGTTGCCGCGTCCTCTTGGTTCTGCTCATTTCACTGTTATTTTCTGAAACCAACTCGCTGATGGATTCTTGGGGCACAGAGTAGTTAGTACTCATTCTGTCACATTATATACCACAACTTGTTTAGCCATTCCCCAATTAATTGGCAGCCCCTCAATCTACAAATCTTTGCCACCACAAAGAGAGCTCTTATAAATATTACAGAACACATTGGGTCCATTTCCTCTTTCCCTGATCACCAGGGAAATCAACCAAATAGTGGTATTATCATTTATGGGTCACAGGGTATAGACTATTTATAACTCTTTGGGAAGAATTCCAGATTGCTCTCCAAATTGGCTGGATCGGTTCACAGTTCCATCGACAATCTATTAGGGGCCCCATTTTTTTACTTCTCCAACATTTGTCATTTTAGCCAACCTGATAGGTATGAAATATTTTCAAGTTACTTTTGTTTGGATTTCTCTAATTAATAGTGATTTAGAGCATTTTCTCATGACTGTATATTTTCTTATCAAAACCATTCATGTTCTTTGACTATCCATTAGGGAATGACTCATTTTAATACATTTTATGATATTTTTTACATGTTTTGGGTATCAAACCTTTAACAAAGAAAATTTACAAAATGTTTTCCCTTAATTTTAAACTTTTCTTCTCATCTTGGCTACGTTGATTTTACTTGTACAAACCCTTTTTAATTTAATGTAGTTAGAAATTTCCATTTTATATCATCATGCTCCCTGTCTTTTATTCACAATTCCTTTTTTTTTTTTTTTTAAACCCTTGTACTTCGGTGTATTGTCTCATAGGTGGAAGATTCGTAAGGGTGGGCAATGGGGGTCAAGTGACATGCCCAGGGTCACACAGCTGGGAAGTGGCTGAGGCCGGGTTTGAACCCAGGACCTCCCGTCTCTAGGCCTGACTCTCAGTCCACTGAGCTACCCAGCTGCCCCCACAATTCCTTTTCATGAATCTCATAGGTAGTATCTTCCATGGTCTTCTAATTTGCTTAGGATTTCTCCCTTTACATCTATCCATTTTGATCTTCTCTTGGTAAATGGTGTAAGATATTGGTCTATACTTAGTTTTTGCCAGATCGTGTTCCAGTTTTCCCAAGAATTTTTATCAAATGGTGAATTCTTATCCCCAAAGCTTCAATCTTTACATTTATAAAAAAAAAATGACTATAATCATTCACTGCTGTATATTGTATGTTTACTCTATTCCACTGAACCAACTACTTTTCTATTTCTTAGCCTGTACCAGATAATTTTAATAATTACTGCCTTATAATACAGTTTAAGATCTGGTATACTTAGACCTTCCTTTACATTTTTTTCATTCATTGCTTTGATAGTCTTTTCATTTTTCATTTTATTCCTATCATCATACAAAACACACTTCCACACTGGTCACTGTTGTAAGAGCAAACTCCTACATAACCCAAACTCCCAAATAATACAATAAATACACTGATGTGACTCCAACAGTTCTCTCTCTAGACATTCCTTGGATACTCTTGACCTTTTGTTCTTTTTTTTTTTTTTTTTTTTTTTTTTTAATTTTAAACCCTTAACTTCTGTGTATTGACTTATAGGTGGAAGAGTGGTAAGGGTAGGCAATGGGGGTCAAGTGACTTGTCCAGGGTCACGCAGCTGGAAAGTGTCTGAGGCCAGATTTGAACCCAGGACCTCCCGTCTCTAGGCCTGACTCTCAATCCACTGAGCTACCCAGCTGCCCAACCTTATGTTCTTCCAATTGATTTTTGTTATTTTTTTCTAGCTCAGTAAGATAATTTTTTTGGTGACTTAATTGGGATGGCATTGAATAAGTAGATTAGTTTAGATAAGATTGTTATTTTTATTATATTGGCTTTGTCTGCTCATGAATAATTAATATTTCTCCAGCTATCTAAATCTGACTTAGTGTATGTTTGAAGGACCACTTATGTGTTTCTCTTGTCCTGGAGGCCCCAAGGGGGCTTTTCCCTCTACTAACCTATAAGATGAGGCAGTGTGCTCTTTCATTCATTAGTATTTTCTTTCCTGTCACCCAATTCTGCCTTTTACTCTTCAGCTTTCCTTGGGATGGGATGGGGCAGCCAAGTGCTATCATGGACAGAGTTCCGACTCTGGAGTCAGGAAAACTGGAGATCAAATCTACCTTCAGACATTTATTGGTTTGGTGACTTAAACTCATTTGCCCCAGTTTTATTATCTGCAAAAAAAGGGGATGATGAAAGCACCTACCTCCTAGGACCACATGGGAGATTATATTTGTAAAACACTTTTGAACATAGAAAGTGCCATAAAAATGTCGGCTACCATCATCATTATCATCGTTTCCCCATCCTCTTCCTCATCATCTCCATCATCATCCCTCTTTCATGATCATTGAAACAGTCATGAGGATAGTCCCATCCCTTTAATTTCTTCCCCTCTCACTTAAGGACCTTTTCTCCTATTGCTGTTCTGTCTCTAATTCTTTCCCCCTTCTTATTCCTTGTCTGCTCTTCTTTGACTCTCCCCTTCTTTATCTGATTGCAGTCTCCTGCCCTGTTTTCTCTGTAATGATTTGAGATATGTCAGCATACTACATCTCTCGGGGTATCGATATACGTGTATATAGACCCATAATACATACGTATTCCCATTATACATTGATATGTGTGTGAGTTGCAGAGAGGGTGCTTCCCTAGAATTGTAAAGGGAGTTTCCTCACCTCCAAATTCCCTATAAATATACGGGTCTAGTTCCTTCTCTTTCCCCAGGGTTGTTATGAGGTCTCGATGAGGTAATGTATGGTAGGGCTCTAGAAATATTATTAATAGGCAGCCAAGTGGCTCAGTGGATGGAGCCCCTGGCCTGGAGTAAGGAAGATTCATCTTCCTAAGCTCAAATTCAGCCTCAGATACTTCTTTGCTATGTGTGTGACCTCAGGCAACCCTGTTCACCTCAGTTTCCTCATGTGCAAATGAGCTGGAGAAGGATACAGTAAACCATTCTGATATCTTTGCTAAGAAAATCCCAAAGAAGGTCCCAAAGAATTGCACATGGCTGAAATAATTTAATTTTTATTATGATTCATCATTATTAATAATTAATCATTACTAATATTAACATTTGCCATGACTTCTGTTCAATTGTTGAAAAAGAAAAAAAAATCCAGGTCTGATTCTTAAGTCACCGAACAACATTTAGTCTTCAGTGTTGAGGTTGTCTTCTTCCCTCATTCTGTTATATAAAGTAGAGGCTCATTCATTCAGCCAATGGAACACTTCTAGGTGTCAGGCTCTGCTACTAAACCTAAAGTGGAAGAGCTTTTGCAAAGTGTGAGGCATTATATAGAAATGTTAATTATTATTGTTATTAGTATATGCAGGAGAAAAATATGTATATAAAAGAGAAAATTTAAAATTAATCAGTATGATCAATGGTCTACTCCAGTGATTCCCAAAGTGGGCGCTACCGCCCCCTGGTGGGTGCTGCAGTGATCCAGGGGGGTGGTGATGGCCACAGGGGCATTTATCTTTCCTATTAATTGCTATTAAAATTTAAAAAAATTTAATTTCCAGGGGGCTGAGTCATATTTTTTTCTGGAAAGGGGGCGGGAGGCCAAACAAGTTCGGGAACCCCTGCTACTCTATTCAGGCCCTAGAGTGGTCCAAAGCCTGCCCTTGAGGAGCTTATATTTTAAGGGGAAAATGTGTAAACAGATCAGCTTATCCATAATGATTTGAGGAGGCCAGTGAGGGCATTAATGACCAAGGGAAGCAAGCTGGCCTTCCCTGAGGCTAGTCATGGCTGGATTCTGATAGGTGGAGTTGGGGAGGGAATGAAGGAAATTCCAGCTTATTATGAAGAAAGACCTGTCCATTCACTCCCTACTGAATGCATTTTGGTCCCAGGAATGTTGAAATTGGTGACCTTTTGGGTGTTAAAATGTTTTTCCATCTGTCTAATTCATTTAGGGTTGGTGTGACATGTTGGAGCACTGCCTTTCCTTTCTGTCGTCACACCCAATTCCGTTCATTCAGTTGAGCCAGCATTTATTAAGCACCTGCCATTTGCCCAAGCTAGGGCTGGGGGGGAGGGGGAGTGCCGCACAGATGCAGCACCTTCCTGGAAACGTCTTCCTGGTCTGGATTTCCATTCCATAAAATGGGCATCTTTGAGAAGCCTGAAGACCTCTTAGAAAAGAAAGGCATCCCGAGTCAAATAAGCAACGGCTCTTCATGTTTTTAGTCTTTTTACAGCTCCAAATAAAGAGATCTTCTCTCTTTTTTCAGTGCCCGTGGGCCGGGCCACGCCAAGGGTCTGGTTTCCAAGAGGAAATGTGCCTGTATGGTGCCGAAACATCTTCCTTGTTGGACTCCCTACCAGCTGGGACCTTTAGGAAGTTGATCAGTGGAAAAGGATAAATTCCAATTCCCTAAATGATGATTTTAATCATTCTTCATGATCAAATTAGGCCGAGGAGGAAATACTCCCAATAATCCTCAGCTTTAATAGAAGTTTAGGAGAAATTGAACAGAAGAAGCCATTAGCGGCAATGAAAGGCAGTTTGAGAAAGTGAGTGCATTCGTAGATTTGGAGTTAGCAAGACTTGGGTTCAAAATCCACCTCCCCATACCCAGGCTGCATGCCTGGGAAGGTAGAGGTGCTCTTTGTAGCCTCATTGGCAGGGGAGGAAACTTGAGTCTTCGTAGGTTGGGTGTCTTGCTCAGTGGCATCCCTGGGAAGTGTTTGAGGCTGGATTTAAATTTAGGCTGCCCCGACCCCTGGACCAGCAGCGCTCCAGAAGGGTTGACAACAATAACGACCACCACAATAATGGAATAATCAGAACAACAATCATCAAAATAATTGGCACTCATGCAGCATTTTTGGTTTGTTGCCTCATTCATTCTTACAGCTACCCGGAGAGTGGGTGCTGCTGTTCCCCTTATTTTACAATTGAGGAAACTGAGGCCCAGAGAGGGCCGCGGTGTGCTTCTACACCCGACCTCGAGTCTCCCCGGTGAAGCGGGCTTTGTCGGCTTGGCTGATGCTTTTCCTGGGTCTGATCCCAAACTGAGAAGGTGGATGGAGGCCCGGTTGGTTCCCCGGGACCACCCCCGGCTCTCCCCACGCCAGTATTTCCCCTCTGCTAAGAGCTCTTCCCTGGCCGCTTCCTGCTTCCAAGGGGGAGGCCCAAGTTATCGTGTGCACTTGGCCTTCCGGCTCTCCTCAGGAAGCCCCACCTGCCTGGAGCCGCAGGCCGGGCCTGGGGCAGCTCGGGGTCAGTCTGAGGTCTGGAAGCTGCTCTGCCGGGTGGGGGATGGGGGGATGTTCAGGGGACGCGGGGAGGGGAGGCTCCGCGGCGTGGGGGGCGCCTTTTCCAGCTGNGCACCTGGGGCAGGGCCGTGTCTCTGCCATTCCTCTGCGCCCACCCCGGGCCTGGCACAGGTGGGAGCTCCTCCAGGCCTTTCTTCTGTGCCCACCCCGGGGCCTGGCACACGGTGGGAGCTCCTCCAGACCTTTCTTCTGTGCCCACCCCGGGGCCTGGCACACGGTGGGAGCTCCTCCAGGCCTTTCTTCTGTGCCCACCCCGGGGCCTGGCACACGGTGGGAGCTCCTCCAGACCTTTCTTCTGTGCCCACCCCGGGGCCTGGCACACGGTGGGAGCTCCTCCAGGCCTTTCTTCTGTGCCCACCCCGGGGCCTGGCACACGGTGGGAGCTCCTCCAGGCCTTTCTTCTGTGCCCACCCCGGGGCCTGGCACACGGTGGGAGCTCCTCCAGACCTTTCTTCTGTGCCCACCCCGGGGCCTGGCACACGGTGGGAGCTCCTCCAGGCCTTTCTTCTGTGCCCACCCCGGGGCCTGGCACACGGTGGGAGCTCCTCCAGGCCTTTCTTCTGTGCCCACCCCGGGGCCTGGCACACGGTGGGAGCTCCTCCAGGCCTTTCTTCTGTGCCCACCCCGGGCCTGGCACACGGTGGGAGCTCTCAGGCAGGACCATGTCCGCCTTTCTTCTGTGCCCACCCCGGGGCCTGGCACACAGAGGATGCTAAAGCGATGCTGCTTGAGTTGGATATGGTGAAAGCTGGGGGGCATGAAGACGTTCTCCCTTTCATATGGATTCTCTCCCTGGTCCCGGCCTGCTCCTCCCAGCCTGCGTCAGGCAGCTCCAGAGCATGTGGCCCCTTCGAGGCCTCCCGGGCACCTTCCCTCGTGGGATGACCTTTTGGGCCTTGTTGGCAGAACCCGCAGCTCCACATGAATGATTGTCTCTGTCCAAATACCCAACTTCGGGCTAAATTTAGAGAATATTTTTATTTAAGTTGGTTTGTGAAGGGACACCAACGGAAGGCACGCTCGATGTGGAGCAGAAATCAACCCACAAAACCCTTAACAAGCACCCACCAGGTGTCACACCAAGACAAAAATGAACTACTCCCGCCTTTGAAGGGCTCCTGAATCCTGTTTATATAAAACACTATCGAGGTGGCTCAATGGATAGAGCCAGACCTGGTGTCAGGAGGTTCTGGGTTCCAATCTGGCCTCCAGGCCCTTCCTAGCTGGGTGACCCTGGGCAGGTCACCTAACCCCTGGCCTAGCCCTGGCTACTCTTCTGCCTTGAAACTAATATTTAGTAAGACAGAAGGGAAGAGTTAAATACAAAAACCCGTCATGATTGTTCTCTGAATGGGTCTGGTGACATCAGCGGGAGAGGGAATTCCCCCAGGAGCAAGCTCCTTCTAAGAATGCAGGTTGATACGTCTTTGGGGAAGTTTCTTATGGTATTAAATGTTATTTTTTCCCCCAATTATATGTAAAAAGTTCCTAATATTTTTCAAAGACTGTTGAGTCTTCCATTCTCTCCCTCCTCCCCCAACCCCGCACTGTCTTGAGAGAGAAAGCAAGCGATCTTGTACAGATTTTACATGTGCAACCATGGAAAACACATTTCTGTATTAATTCTTTTGTGGAAGGAAACTCCAATAGAAAATTAAGGAAGTGAAAAAAGCTAGCTTTGGCCCAGATTCAGCCTCATCAGGTCTTTCTTGGGATGCCGATGGCTTTTTTTTTTTTATCAGCCTTTGGGGTAGTTTTGGGCCGTCATGCTGTTGAGGATGGCTCCGTGATTCCCAGCCGTTCTTGTGCAGGGATGCTGGGATGCTGGGATGCTGCCCTGGGTACCAGATCCTCCTGCTTCTGTGCACTTCACTCTGCTTCAGTTCATGTTGGTCCTCCCGGGCATCTCTGAGCACCTCTTCTTCCATTGCTGTCAGACTAGCCCCTAGTGATTTCCTGGTGGATGGGGATCCCCCTTTCTGAATCTGCCCCCTAAACAGTGGCTTTAATTATTCTTGTCCCTGTTTGCCCCCCTCCCTCTTCTTTCCTCTCCCCCTCCCCCTTTTTTTCTCTTTGGATATAAACCTAATAATGTTTCTGCTGAGTCAAAGAGTGTGTCCTGTCCTCTAGCCCTTTGGACATCGGTCCACACTGCTCTCCTGAACCTCTGAATCAGTTCACAACTCCACCAACTGTGTGTTTTGTGTCCCAGCTTTCTCAAGGTGATATCTTTTAAAGCATTTATTAAACAGTTCATATGAATATTAAGCAAAAAAGGCAAAACACAGTTCCTGCCCCCAAGGGGCTCCCCATCTAATGAAGGAAATAACACGTACCAAGTTGTATGTCCATGAGCTGGGGGAAGCTGGTTTCAGAAGAGAAGGGACTTGTCCAAGGCCACACAGTAAATAGGTGTTGGAGCGGAGGTCGACTTTTTCCAAAGGCCTTGAAACTGGAGACTTGGGTGCAAGAGGAAGCTAGGAGCCCATACACTCATCAAAGGAGGGAAGGGACCTCCTGTTCCCCCCGGTTTGGGGGGGGGTCCTTCAGAGCCACTCGTGGCGTCACTTGGTAAAAAGCCAAAACTGAGGCTGGGAGGCAGATTTGCTATCCTTGAAGTTGGAGTCACTTAGCCCTTAGGGTTCTGGGCAGCTCTCTTGAAGCAGAAGTTGCAGAGCCATAGAAGGGATTTCCACCTCTGGGAGTTCTTTTTAAACTTTAGCACATCTAATCACCGACCTCTGTTTGCTGAGTTTTCTCTCGCCTTTCCCCACAGAGCATCCCTTGGAACAAAGGATGACAAAAGGGGAAAATAATTCAGCAAAACTCACATGTATTGGGGGGAAATACTGAGATGCTCCATGGCGTGTTCCACACCATCCATCCTCTACTTCTTCAGTGCCCATTGTAGAGCCTGGGCTGCCAGTTTATTCATGGAAAGAGCCCTGGATCGGGAGGCAGAAGACCCCTATTCTGATCCCCCGCTGCCACTTCCTACCGATAGCATTGTCTGCCAGCAAACATTCATTAAACATGTGCTCTGTGCCAGGCACAGCACTAAGGGCTTGAGCTACAAAGCTGGCCATGAAATTGCCCCCGTCCACCCGGCGCTTACATTCTACAAGAGGAGCCCCAAAACAACTAGAAAGGAGTCCTTTTGGCCGTTGGGGGGGAGCAGGAAGGATTTCCTGCCAGCAATATGTATTGATGCAAGCTTTGAAGGAAATGGAGGCTTCTCAGCAGGGAGAGGGGGAAAGGAGAGAGCATTCTAGCTGGTTATGGAGGTCTTTTTCCTGGTAGAACTACTTTTGATTAGACTCTTACTCTTATTAAGCAGCCTGTAATTTTTATTTGAAAGGTGCTAGAAAAAAACAAAACAAAACAAAAGAGAATCGGTTCCATTTTGCAGCCTGAGAAGTTGAGGGCTACATGACTTAGGACAGAGGCTTCTGGGAACACGAGGCCGTTTGGATTTCATGGAGAGAGCAGAATTGGTGGGGAGACACTGGAATGAATAAAACAAAAAACCCCACCTCCTCCTGCTGCTCTGAAGCCTTGGGCTGGGGCTTCTGGAGTGCCTCTGGTCCAGTCAGCTGGCTTTGAGGGGCGGCACTGACGCCCAGGGAGTTGCTGTAGCAGCAGTTCCTTTCATAGATTTTTGGTTCCAGGACAAAGGTCAGAGGCAGCAAGACAGTTAGAAAGAAGCGGAGGGGACGGTGGGGCTATTCTGGTGTGATACAGTGAGAAAAGGACTGAACGTGAAGCTAAGATGATTAATAATAGTAAGAGACAGCATTCAAGGTTTACAAAGCACTTTAAATGTCTCATTTGGTTGTTTCAATGACCCTGTGAGGTGAGATACCTGTTCTTCTCTTCCCCATTTTGCAGATGGGGAAACTGAGGCAGCACATGTTTAATGACTTGCCCCAGGGCAACAGTCATTGTCTGAATCGAGATCTGAAATAGAAATCTTCTTAGCTCAATCCAGTGCTTAGTCCACTCTGCCACGCAGCTGTCTCTTGGGACCTCAGAGGTCTTCTAGTCCACCTTTATTTCACAGAGAGGGAAACTGAGGCCAGAGGAGTTAACAGATTGGCTCAAGGTCACACCAGTAGTTTCAGAAGATTGAAGAGCTTCTTCTCGGCCTGAGATCTTGGGGAGGTCACTGTCCCCCACAGACGTTAGGCCTCTCCTCTGTCCAGTGAGGTAGTTGGACCAGGTACCCTCTGAGCCCTTTCTAGCCCTAATCTCCATCCGGCTCTCTAAGGACCTAGACCTGGAGCTCCACCATCTCTCAGGTTGTTTCTCTCAGCTAGACGAGGAGTCCCCGGAGAGGAGGAAATGACGGGCTTTTTAAGTCTGTCTCCTCCATGCTTGGCACAGAGCTTGGCACGCAGTACGTACTTACAGGAGGGCTTTTCTCCAGTCACTGATCAGTCTGGGAGAGCTCGGCAGCCAGAGAAGTTCGAGGCATTTAGATGACTTTAGGAATCAATCGATGAGAGTTTATTAGCACCTACTCGGTGTCAGGCGCTGTGCCAAACAGGAGGCTGAGGAAGGAGGGCAGAAACCAGTGCCTGCTGTCAGGGAGCTCCTGGGGAGGCCTCCTGCGCCGAATACGTGCACAGACGCTTCTCCCAGGCGAGGCTGGAGATGCCTGCAGAGGGCGAGCCTGGAGGGCCTGTGGCGTTCTCTGGGAACGAGGTGATGGGAGTGCCAGGGAAGAGAGAAGGGCACCAGAGATGGGGAAGATGGGGAATGGGCCTGGGAGGGGAGCCTGGACGGGGGTGGGGAGGTTGGATTGGATGTCCTCATCCACGTGAATGTGCAGAGAGCAGCCAACACTGTCAGAGGGGACTTGGCTCTTTTTTTAGTTTAGCGGCTTTTCGCGTCATTAGGAGCCAACACAGGACGGGAGGTCTGAGATGGATCGCAGACATCGTGTCTGGCTTGTGTCTTTCTGTGACTTTGAGCAAGTCCCGTGACCTTCTCACCAGTAAACTTGGGAATAGTGAATATTTGTGGCAATATTCGTACGAGGGAAAAGGTGTTGGATTTGGAATCAAAGGACTTTGGTTCCAGACCTCCCTTTATCCCAGATGACCTCAAACCAAACAATTAACGTCCCTCCAGTGAGGGAGGGAATTGGACCAGGTGATGATCCTGTAACTACGTGGCCTTTAAGGTTCCTTCTAGCTCCAATGTCTGTCTGTCTGTCTGTCTCTTTCTTCCCCCATCCGTCTTTCTGCCTATGCAGCCATCTCTTATCCGTTTGTCTATCCATTTATCGCCCTTCTATACCTCTGTATCATCTGTCTCATTTGTCTGACTAAAACCAGGCTTTCTGCTTATCCAGCCACTCTCTGTCTCCCCACGTCTTTCTTGTTTGTCTTTCCATTTCTCATCTGTTTATCTGTCTTTCTCTCCATCTCTCTTATTTGTCCATCCATCTACTCCCTGCTTAGCACATCTCTGTGTCTGCCTATCCATTTCTTGTCTATCATCTTGTCCCCCATCTTGCCCCACTGGCTGGCTGTAGAAATGTCTGCGATTTGCATCCTCGAAAGCCCTCTAGAAGGGAGATCTTGTGAGCCCTCTTCCTTGGCCCTTTCAGGGTGTGACTGGATTGTTTCTAACCCTTTAGGGCACTCCCATCCCCGCCCCCTCCGAGTAAGTCTGCCCGACCCACCCTCCAGACCACAGGTGGTGCCATGAGCCCAGGGTTTTCTGCTTCCCCCGTCCAGCTGGCCATCCACCTATTGGACAATAGCGTCCTGCCCCTCTCTGAGGGAGAACCTTTATCTTGGCTCAGTCACCGAAAGCACATTCTTCCTTTATTTCTTCTCTCTGTAAGTGCCCAGAGAAGGGGGAAGGGGAGGGGGTGTTCTGACCCACTTTGTAGCTTCTCAGATAGACTCGGCCCAGGCCCAGGAAGATCCACGATCCTGTGACCTGAGTACAAAGGAAACAAATGCTTTTTAGCTTATCCTCTTTTTTTATCAAGTTGATGATCACTAAGTTAAAGGGTGAAATAAAATAAAAAAATCATAGAAGCACTAGGGGGAAAGAGGTAGTTCAGGAATGGGCCTTTGAGACCGTTTGGCCCATCTGTACCCTTCATCCTAGGATCAATGCCGTGGACAGGTTCCAAGGCATAAGAAGGGTAAGGACTAGGCATTTGGGTCAAGTGACTTGCCCAGGGACACACAGCTGTGTCTGAGGCCTGATTTGAACCTATCCACTGAGCCAAAAGCTCCCACCATTGTTTTTTACAGATGAGGTTAAGTCACTTAAGTCCTGGCCAAGGTAGGATTGGAAGCCAGGCCCTTCCTACCTTACGGCTCAGTGTACTTTTCCTCCTTTATATTGAGTGTAAATCTTTTTCTTCTCTATTTTTTTGTTTAACCTCCTCCTTATTGTTCTCAGTTCTCCATAAAGATTTACTGCCTACCTCTTGGGCTTTCTGATTCTTTGGCCATCAGCCCTTTGCCTCTTTGGCCCTCTTTGGCCACTCAGCCCTTTGCCTGGCCTCCTCTCTCCTAGGAGGGATGGAGACAGCAGTGGCACCAGGCAGCTCCCAACTCCTCCCAACCCAGCGCTGCAGCACCTTCTTTGACCTGCTAGTGGCAGGGTTAGGAAATGAGTCAAACCTCTGGCTTCCATACGGGCCTGGGGGGTCACAGGGTGGTTTGGGGGATTTTACCAGCCAGGGAGGATTTCTAAAGCCAACCTGCTAGTCCGCTTTTTTTTTTTTTAAACCCTTAACTTCTGTGTATTGGCTCCTAGGGGGAAGAGTAGTAAGGGTGGGCAATGGGGGTCAAGTGACTTGCCCAGGGTCACACAGCTGGGAAGTGTCTGAGGCCAGATTTGAACCCAGAACCTCCCGTCTCTAGGCCTGACTCTCCATCCACTGAGCTACCCAGCTGCCCCAGGCTTTGGCATTTAGCAGATCAATGAGAAGTCAGTCACATTAGGATTTTCCTTTGTTTTTTTTTTTCCAGTAACCCTGGCCTTTTGTCTTAGCATCTACCCCGAGGGGATGCCAGGACAGAAACATGGTCAGGCTAGGCCTTGGGCTTAGGGGTCTTGTCCAAGAGGCTTCCGATTCCAGAGTGGGATCTGTGCCTCCGCTTTGTCAAGGTACTTCGATAATTGTGTCTCTGTCTTTTTTCTTCTAAGTTTAACAAACACGTGATAAAGCCCGGTGCTCACAGATGGAAGAGAAATGAGGATTGTCTAGGAAACGACAAATATCTAGTCTGTGTAGCTTGTTTTGTTTTGAAAGTGCCCTCAGCGTTCAGCCTGGCGTTTTCAGGTCTGTCCTACGTGTCCGTTTCCTTTTTTCTTCTTTAAAAAGCATTCATTTTTTCCAATTGCTCGTAGAAACAATTTTTAAAAATTGTTTTCTGATACTTTCAGATTCTGATGTTCTCCCTCCCTGCCTCCCGCCCAAGGTAGTGGGTTGTCCGATGTCGGTTATCCCGGGATTTTCATGGAAATTGTATTTTAGTCTGGTTCGTTTCCTTTGAAGCCTTCTGCATTTTATTTATTTAAGAATATTCTTCTAATAGGGGCTCCATAGGCTTCCCCAGCCGGTTAACGGGGCCCTCACCATTAAAAACATTCGTGAACACCCTTGTCTTGGAGGCCCAGGTGGGCTTTTGGTCCCTTGCTCCAGACCGAAGGGAGGGATGGCTGTAGAGAAGAGCTTTCTTACATGACGTTGCGCCTGAGAAGGCAGATTTCTGGCCTCTCCTCTCCCAGAAACCTGGCCTGGGGGAGAAGGAAACCTTCCTGGGATAGTCTCTAAAGGGCTGCCTCTGGAGCCGGACCCTGCCGGAGGAGCCCACCAGGAGGAGAGGGTGGCAGCCGGGCTGATGGAAAGGCCCTTCCTAAATAAGCGCCTGTGGAGTGCCGGGTCCTGGGCTACAAGGAAGGGCCCAAGGAGAGAGAATCGATGGAGGGAGCCCTCTGGAATATAGAGGGTTGGGAAAGGCTTCCTGTAGAAGGTGGGACTTCAGGGAGGCAGAGGAGGAGGGAGGAATCCCCGCTGAAGGGCCAGCAGAGAGATGCCCGGAGCCAGAGCGTCGGGTTCAAGGAACAGCAGAGAGGCCAGAGGCCGGGCTATCCGACTGAAGACCAGGGGTGGGTGGGGGGAGCGGTGCAAAAGGTGTGAGAAAGCAGGAAAGGCAGGGTTGGAGCCCAACTTGGGAAGGATTTGAATGCCTCTTTGTTTTAATTTCCATTTGATTCTGTTGGTGATTGGGAGCTACTGGAGCTTCTTGAGGAGGGGGACGTGCTTAGACCTGCGCCTGAGTGGCAGAAGAGGAGATGGACTGGAGTAGAGAGACTCGAGGCAGGTAGAACCCCCAGATAGGCCGTGGCTTAGTCCCCGAGCAAGGTGGCCTAGAGTCTGCCCCAGGGTCATGGGGAGAGTGGGGAGAAGGGGCATCCCGAGTTCAAATCCAGTTTCAGCCCCTTAGAGGCTGTATGACCGTCAGCAAGTTATTTAATCTCTGCCTCAATTTCTGCCTCAATTTCTTTACCTATAAAATGGGTCTATTAATAACACCTACCATTCAGGATTGTTTAAAGATCAAATGATTTCCTATTCCATTCTGGAATTTTCCCATTGAATGGAAGTCAAGCTCACTAACCCATAGTTAGTACTCTGTTCTTTTCCATTTTTTTGAGAGCTGCAGCATTTGTTCTTTTCACATTTTTTTTTGCATTTCTTCAGTGTTCAGGTAGTGTTGAGAATGCGTCCACACTCTTATCTGCAAGTTCTTTTAGGACCCAAGAGTGTGGCTCCTCTGAGTTGGGTGACTTGAACTCATCAAGGACATCTAGATACTCTTCTGGAGTATCTTTTTTTTAATCCTTATCTTCCATCTTAGAATCAATACTGAATATTGGTTCCAAGGCATAAGAGCAGCAAGGGCTAGGCAGTGGGGATTAATGACTTCCCCAGGGTCACCCAGTTAGAAAGTGGCTGAGGCCACATTGGAACCCAGGACCTCCCATCTCCATGCCTGACTCTCTGTCTGCTGAGCCACCTTGCTGTGTCCTTTAGTCATTTCTGCACAAGGTCAGAGTTCATCTCCTTTGTGGATAAACCGAGGCCAAACAAGAATTCAACAGCTTTGCTTTCTCTTTTTTGTCATTTATCATCACTTCAGCTCCTGAGTGATTCCTGTTTTCTGTGATCTTCCTTTTGCTTACACAACAATTTAGAAAACCCCTTTTGCAGTCAAACGACAGAGAATTTTGATTACATGAACTTGGAAAGCTTTTGCATTTTGCACAAAATTAGTGCGCCCAGGATGAGAAAGTGGCCAGCTCCGAAAACTTTTTTTGTATCAAATCTCTCTGATAAACGTCTGATATCCAAGATCCACAGACCACTAAGACCATGTCATTCCCCAACAGAAACGTAGTCAAAGGACACAAATAAACATTTCCCCAAACTGTTTACAACCTCTGCCCATCACTCATAAGAGAAAAGGCAACGAGGGCGCCTCTGAGGTCTCATCTCACCCTTTGAACATCATGGAAGATGACGGAATCACGTCTGGGGTTTGTGGCCAGATGTCTGTCTGTCTCGTCCTCCTCCGTCTCTTCTCTCGGGTCCTCTTGTTTATGAATTACGTCCCAGAGCGGTGACCATCCGCCCAGGATCTTTCTCGAGTCCTCTCATCTTCTTTCTCTCCATTCCCTCATCAGAGGACTTCCTCGCTTCCCCTGAGTTCTCTGAGAACCCGCTGAGAAGTCCACGATCTCCACGAATGGGTCTCTCGCTGCTTCCTGGACATGTCCAGCTGGATGGCTTCTAGATACCTCAAACTCAACCTGTCCAAAATGGAGTCTCTTTGCACATTTTGCTTCTAAATCTGCCCATTTCTTCCAAGAACGTCACTCTTCTTCCAGTTTCCAGCTACTCCATCTGTCAGTGTCCATCCCTACCCCCCGGCCTGCATGACCTCAGAGGGACGTGCCTCTCCTCATTTCTTCCCAGGACCAAGCTTGGGCAGTCTTTGGCCACTTCCGTTTTGACAATTAAGTGAGCATGTTCAGCTGCTTTGTTTGCTTTGTCCAATTGCAAACTGGGAAAATTTTGGTTTCAAAGTGAATTGATTTCAGAGTTCTCAAGACATGGCTGATTCTTGCCATCGTATTATCTGCTATTGGAAATCTAGGAAGTTGCTTTCCATCAAATCAGTAGTGACAGAAAACAACAAAGTGGCGGATTCAAGAGATGGCGCAGATATAAAAATGAAGGGATTTGACAATCAACCACCTCGGAGAGCGGGGGAGATGAGAAGTTCAAAATGGCCCCAAGATTGAGAAGCTGAGGAATGAGAATCCCACTTATTTGTCTGAGTTCTTCTGTTTTTAAGTGAGACTTTTTATGCTTAATAGTTCTGTGTGCAATTTATGATTTAAGAAATCCTTTGTCAGAAACACAATTTTTTTCAGTTTGGTTTTGCTTATTAAAAGCATCTCATTTTCTCTGGGAAAGTTGTTTTGCCAGCATAGATGTTGTTTCAGTGCATGTATGCAGGTGGTTTCTTTCTTCTTCTTTTCCATCAGTAACAGTGCTTGTGAATCCTGGTGTTTGGGGCCATACGGAGCCCTTCCTTTTGCAAAAGTTATTGTTAGGCCAGAGGCCCCTGAGCAGAGGTTAGATGGCCAACTGTGGAGGGTGTCTCCGTGGGGAGAGTGAGTGGTTCTGGTTGGACTGGACTGGAGGACCTTGGGCTGATCCACTTCTTTGGCCTTCGTTTTCTTTCTCTGTAAGACAAGCAGGTGGGTGAAGCTGACCTCCAAAGGCCTTTCTGGCTCTGGACACGATGAGCCAGGAAGGCCTAGATAAACATTTGGTCATGGAGAGACTCGCAGTAGGGAGAGAGCGACTGCCGGCCAAATGGAAAAGTTGAGATGCTCCGGGCGATAGAGCTCGCTGGCTGTGGCGTGAGCATCTGTTGACATCTGGAACACACTGTTGCTTGGCATGTTCTTCAGCTCTTACAGCTTCTGCTAATAAAAACGCCTGGGAATTAGAGTTGTAAAAACACGAAAAATGCAGGTGCCTGTGATGGGCCTGGAGCCTGGGCGAGGAGACTGTCAGAAGAAAAGTCCGGCTCAGAGGTCCATGAAGGATGCCGGCCAGGAGGGCGGCCTGGTGCTCTGTGGTCAAGCTCCCTGTGGCTGGACCAAGCCAGGCACCTAGAGAGAGCCACAACTTCTCTTTGAAATAACGGTCGCTTCGATGCTTTTGTACACACATCTTGGTAATTTCTAGAAATACCCCCCAAATTGACAAAAACATTTAAAGCAGAGACTTGGGGTTCAGGTCATCCTCCACCTCTGCTGAGAGGATTCTGTTCTTTTTTTCCCAGAACTGCCATTTGCCCCTTCATTGGGGAGCCATTCTGGAGTAGGTTCTTCTCATCTGCTTTCTTTGTTTTGCATCAGTTCATATGAGACTTGGTGTGCTTCCTGGAATCCCACTTATTGGTCCAAGTTCTTTAGGAGTCGGATTCACAAACATTAATACCGCAGGGACTGGGCTAAGCAGGAGCATACAAAGAAAAGCAAAAGTAAACCCAAGCGCCTGCTCTCCAAGACCTCCTAGACTAATGGGGGACCCAACAGGAAGCGTGTTCCAAACGAGACACCCAGCAGAGAGCATCGCGGGAAGAAGACATCATCCTCTCGCCTTCAAAGGGTGCAAGAGAGACTTCTTTTAGGAAGAGGCCTTTTCCTGGTGCCTCCCACGTGGTTTCTCTCTTCTTTTCTCAAAATACTCAGTATTTATTTTGTCGGTCTTTTGTACATACTTACCAGGTATGTTTTGTTGTTGTTGTTTTTTAAACACTTGACTTTCCAGCTTAGAATCAATGCTGGCTATGGATTCTAAGGCAGAAGAGCGTTAAAGGCTAGGCAATGGGGGTCAAGTGACTTGCCCAGGGTCACACAGCTAGGAAGCATCTGAGGCCAGATTGGAACCCAGGACCTCCCGTCTCTGGCCCCGACTCTCCATTCACTGAGTCACCCAGCTGCCCCCTCCCTTGTATGTTTTTTTAATAGAATGCAAGGCCCTTGAGGGCAATTGCAGTTTATACCATTATTCTCCCCCCACCCCAAGTTCTTTGCTACCCCAAAAGTGCTTCTCTGAGAGTCTTGGAAGACCCCCTTTTGTGCCTCTGACTGCATGAGGCCTCGTGTTCTGGGGACTCGTTTCCAGAGTCAGAGGCCACGGACGGTTTAGTCACTTTTCTTGCATAATTCCAAACTGAAATCCCAAATGTTTGTGATTATGTGACTAATCCTTAGAGTGAATGGCCGCTATTCATGGTGTTTGGGGCCACTTGCAGCCTGAGCTTTCCAAATAGTTTTTACTGGGGTTTTAGAGAGCTGCCGTTCTCCCCCCAGCTTTGGGGAAAACTTGGGGACCTGCCCTTGAAGGGAGCCTTCCGTTTCCATCAGGTCAAGCTCTTGTTTTGCTGTCCTGGAATGCTGTGGAGGCCCCTGGCTGGGCTCCCTCTCCCTGCACTCAATGCTCTCCAAATTAGAAAAACAGAAGCGTTTTCATTCTCTTTCCCCTCCATTGTCCTGACTTGTTGCTGTGGCACCTCCTGCTCCAACAGCCTTGAAGCTCTTGGCATTGGCAGGTGTCTGTGATGCCAAGGCCAGAGTGCTCACTGGGGAGGAAAGACCCGAGCCAGGAAATGGCACCATGGAGACGCGGGAAGTCGACGCCTCTCGGTACCAAGGATGCACAGCTTTGAATCTGCAAGATAGCGCCTGTAAATGGAACCTCGTTTCACCCTCACAACAGAACCATGAAGTGGACCCTAAGATGATCGGTCTCAGTGTGGCAGATGAGGAAACTGAGGCCCGGAGAGGTCAAGAGATTTTTTTTCCAGTGATCAAACAGGGACAGAAAGCAAGTCAACCAGAATTTGTTTGAACCTGGGACCTCCCTTCTCCAGACCTGACTCTCAATCTGCTGAACCACCTAGCTGCCCCCTCAACCAGAATTTATTGAGTATCTACTGTGTGCTGGTCACTTGGCTAAATACTGGGAATACAAAGAGACAGATATCAAGAAGCTCACAGGCCAGTGTCAGAAGACAACCTACTAATAATCACTGTATCCAAATATCCTATTATAAATGGGTCAGTTTGGAGATGTCACAAGCCCCAGGGAAAGCTCCCCTTCTAAAGAAAGTCTTCCCAAACCCCTCTCAATTCCAGTCCTTTCCCTTCTTTATTTTCTATTTATCTTATTTAATTTCTACATATCCTCTTTAATTATTTCTTATTTATCCTATTTATTTAAACATTTCCTACTTATTTCTTATTCAACCTATTTAAACATTTTTTACTTGTATGCAGCCTGCTTGGTACATATTTATTTGTCTTCTCCATTAGATTGTAAGCTCCAGGAGGGCAGGCACTGTCTTTTTTTTTTTTTTCCCCATATCCCTAGCCCTTAGCCCAGTGCTTGGCATGAATGAAGATAAGTTGAGGAGGTCAATACTACAGACATGGCTTTCCCCAGTTTTGAGGATGATGAAGGCCAAATGACTTGCTCAGGGGGGGCTTCCCTGTCATGCACTGGAAACAGAAATGGAGCCCAGCTCTTCTTCTCTCCTAGTCCAAAAGTGAGGAGCCCCCCCCCCCCCAGCCACTAGAATCAGGGATTCTGGTCATGGCTGTTAAAACCATTTGTTTGTATTGAATTACTGCTTCCAGGCTTGGTTTTGTTGGTTTGTATGATGGATGTAGGAAGTAGATCTTCTCCAGGGTTCATGGTGTGGGTGGCAGCCATTGGAACGGCCAGCCTTGGAGGCACATCATGGCGCCATGGATTTGAGTTGTGAGGGCTGTGTTCAAATCCTGGTTGTTCCTCACTTCCTGTAAGATCAGGGGTCATTCAGCAGCTCCTATCAGCCAACTATTAGGCATCTCTGGGCCAGGAGGGAGCCTTGGAGGGAGGGAAATCTGAGGGTCCAGCCTTCCTCCGGCACCCATTGGCTGCATGACCACAGGCAAGTCATTGGATCCCTGTCAGTGTCCTGGGGGGTTCGGTGAGAGCAGAAATGACAGGAAAGAATGCCTCGATGGGGCTCGTTGGCCTTCTGTGCCGTCACTTGTCCTGAGGCAAAGGGGGAAGAGAGGCAGGCCCCAAGGCTTCTTCTGTGCCACTTCTGTGAGCCTTCGTTTCCTCATCTGTTCCATGAGGAGAGTGGCCTGCATGGACCCCTTCCAGTCCCAGATCCCATCAGAAGTGGGTGTTCGGGCCTGTTGGCGGGGGAACAATGAAGGTTCCTTGGCGCCCGGCAGTTCTTAAAAGAGAGCTTTTCCTCCCAGCAGCCTGTGTGCCCCACCATCCACGGCAGCCCGGCTTGGAAGAGGGTTAGTTTTGAAATAAGGAAACTAGAACAGCCAATACCCTCGATGCCACCCTAATCATTAGAAAATACAAGTCTCAGGAGGCCTTCTAGCGGCCCCCCCCCAGAGGCTCTGGCACATACTGACTGGCACCCCCCCAGCCCCCAGCGAGAAGGCCTAGAACCTCTCCTGTTCTATCCAGGCAACTCAGATGGAAAGTGAGATGAGCTGCCGGTATAGATGGGGGAGTTTTCTCGCTGGGAGGTTAAAATGAGTAAAATCTGTTCTGGTCCAAAATCAGATCTACTGCAAACAAATAACAATAAAACAAAATAAATGGCCCTGGGGCAGAGTTGATTCGTTTTTTAAGATGAAGCTTGTCTGTATGGCCAGGGAGATAATTCCTGATGCTCCCAACGCTGACTTGATTTAGAGTGTATAACGGGTTTGCCTTTGGCGGAGGGGAGAAGGTATTTGTTGCAGGGTGCCAGATGCTGGGGGGAGCCAGGAAAGACGGCCTCTTCCATCGGGGTGAGGGAACTGGACACGGCGGTAGCTTTAGAGCTGAGGCCCAAAGAAATGATCCAACCTGTCCAGGTTCCCCCAACGTAGCCATCTTGATGGTTGACCTCCAAGCTGGGCCCTTTCCCCTGAGCCGTTTTAATAGTGGACACCGAAGGAGGCGGCTGTCGGGAAGATCACTGAGTGCAAAGAAATCATTGTAGGCTCGTCGGGCTGGAGCTGGACCTCGGGGTCAGCTAGTTGCTTCCTTTTACAAAGGACGAAACTGAGGCCCAGAGACGTCATCACTGAACCCAGGGAGTCAGTGGCAAAGCCTTTGGCCCCGTGACTGACTTCGGATTCTGGACACAGATTAAGCGGAGGGTGAAGGGCTGGGGGTGGGGGTGGGATCCCGGATGGAGATACAGGTCTGAGAAAAGCACAGATAAGCAGCGTCCGGAGGCAGCAGGGAGACCTCCCTCCATCCAGAATGGCTCCTGGTGGGCTTCGAGGAGCCCCTTAAAGGAAGGCAGAGAGGGCGGGACAGAGCCTGAGGTGGAGGAAGGGTGCTGCCCACCTTCAGTCCAGAAGCATTCCCAGCCACTTACTGTGCCGGCCTCAGAGGATACTCGGGCTCATTCCAGCTTCCCTTCAAAGCCATTTGGGCGAGTGTTTGGTGGATAAAAAAGGAGGGATTCTTCCCAAGTCACCCCAGCAGGAGGACCTCCTCATCTCCAGGCCCGACATTCAGTCCTCGGAGCCACTTGGCTCCCCCAATAGCATTCATGTACAGTTGTTGAGGTTTAGATGGAGAGCAAGCGGGATCTCAGGGGCCAGCTCACCCCCACCCCCATAGTACAGGTGAGGAAATGGAGACCCTGAAGGGCTAAGTGATGACCCGCCCCGAGTCCACATATAGGTAGGATTTGAACTCAGCCCACTGCTTTTTACCCTGTGCACCCCCTGGAGGCAGAAAGAGTGCAGGAGAGGTGAGAAGGGTTTGAGACGGCAGGGAAGCCCGAGCAGGGCCCACATCTTCCTGGGGAGGGATTGGACATGAAGAAGAAAAGCAAAGGGGGGTCCGAATGATACGCCATGCAGTCAGCCTATTATGGAGCTGACTGGTTGTTATTTTGTGGCTTCCCTTACATGGACATCTCCAAGGGGGAGCCCCATTGGCTGAGGATCTCCTTCAGCTTTGGGGGGTTTTGAAGATCTCAGAAGGGCCGCTTGACCTCAGGGTGGGGCGGGCAGCTGGCACACAAGTGGACTTTCTCCATTTATTCTGTGGCACTCGCAAGGGGTGCCAGACAGAGTGTCACAAACCAGAAAGACAGGGAAACCCGAGCCAGACACAGCCCCTAAGAGCCTCCTTTCCCGAGGGGGGGAGACCGACCTGGGGGCCAGGAGGCAGATCTGCCCCCTGTCTCTCGCCTCCCCTCCCTCTCTCTTTTCTCCCCCCTCACCTCTCCCTCCTCTGTCGGAGGCCCTATCTAGCAGTGCTAAGAGGAGAGGTGAGAAGAGTGCCCCGAGGGCATGGGGGACCCGCTGGACAAAGGTGTGGAGGTAGGATATGGAATGGCATCTGTGTGGAATAGGGCAAGTGGACAAGCCGGGGAACATGGGGGTGGGCCTGGGCTCTGCCAGGAGGCTCCTCTGCGCCCCCCCAGGGGTATCTCCTGCTTCTCTCTGTCCTGGAGGGCAGAACCAGTTCCCAATTTGTACTTGTCTCCCCAGAGTGGCTGTTCAGTGAATGAATAGTTGGTGTTGGGCCCTGCGGATGGCTCTGTTCTCCCTGTTCTCTCCCGAGTCCTGCCTGACTTGTTACAGCGCTGAAGGGCGCCAAGTGAGCTCCCGACGGCCATTGCTGCTTGTTTGCTGGAATTCATTTCTGCGCCCGTGATCCGGCAGCCAGGAAGGGGAAGGCCGAGCGGGAGGGGTTCTAGGGGGTCCCTGCAGGGCTGCCCCCATCCATGAGGAAGGACACTGATTGGTTGGATTGTTTCCCGGAGGGCGGGGAGAGGGGTGATTCTGGCCCATTCTGGCCGCCTGAGGATATTAAGGCTAAGCCCTGGGGGTTAAATGACTTGCCCAGGGTCACACCGCCAGAAGTATCTTAGGTCGGATTGGAACCCAGCACTCCCCTCCCGGTAGGCCTGGCTCTATATTCCTGGCGCCCTTTTCCCGCTCTGTATTCCTGGCACCTTTTTCCCTCCTCCTGGCTAGCTTCTGAAGCAGTATTTAAAGTGCATTAAAGAAACCTCTCCATAGAGCTGGAAATGCGGTTTCCATGGTAACGGGGAGCTGGGGTGAGGACCAGGGACTCGCCAGCATTGGGGGAGGGGAAGGCACCGGAGACCAAGAGGCCAAAGGGATCACCTGCTGGGCAGGAGCCGGAATTCTGGCCCTCTCTTGGCCATCCCCCAGCAGGACGTCGATCCCTTGGGATGTCCCTTGTGCTCTCGGGCCACATTCTGTCCCTTCATAGAGGGTTGGCCCGCGAGCTGCTGGGCCACGTGAGGTCAGTGGGCGGCGCCGCGCTCAGGAAGCCGGAGTGTTGCCGCAGCCGCTTGTGGGTGTCCGATGAGGGGGAGGGAAGGTGCAGCCCCGGGAGTGGAGAGCTGGGGGCCCTGGGCACAACCCGTCACCGCGCCGCCGCCCCTCCCCTCCCACCCCCCCATTCTCAGGCTCAGTTCTGGACCAAAGGGAAGCGCCGAGGCAGCGCCCCCTGGAGGTTCTAGGCCCGAAGATGAGAATATAGTCCTGCACCAAGTGCGCATGTGTGCACGGATGGCTGGGCAGACTCGCCTAGCTGGGAGGCGGGGCTCAATGACAGCCTGGGGCGCCTCAGTTTCCTCCTCTGTAAAATGTGGATGGTGAGCCTTGCCCCAACCAGCGCCCCAATTCCTGGGGAGCGAAGAAGCATGTGGTAGAAATGGGCCTTGTTACTGTTTAAGCAAATTAGCTGGGCCTTCTGTGCCTTCTACCCACGGCAGCCCTTTGAAGCCGGCTCGACTATTTATTTTTCTCTTGAGCCGGCACCTCCTGGCCCAAGACCAGAGCTGCGCCATCAGGGTCAAGGGCCCCCCCTCCTCCCCCCCCCCAGCTAGGACGTGTCTGAGGCCAGATTGGAACCCGGGATCTCTTGCATCCACGGGACCGCCTGGTGTTGTTTAAGAGGTCCTGAGGTGGCTCCACAGAGCACACAGCACTGGGAGTTGGGAAGATCTGAGTTGAAATCCAGCCTCAAGCCTGTGTGACCCTGGGCCTGCCTCAGTGTTCTCCTCTGTTGTGTGGCAAAGACGGGCGAGCCCAGGCCAGGCCCCGGCTTGTAGTAGGGCTGCGGAAAAGCTTATTCTCCCTTTTTTGGCCTTCAGGCTTTCCCCGGACGTTAACACAGGCCGAAGCACTGGACAGGATCTGTGAGCCGGACTTGGTGATCAGCTTGAACATTCCATTTGAAACTCTCAAAGACCGTCTGAGCCGGCGCTGGATTCATCCTTCCAGTGGGAGGGTCTACAACCTGGAGTTCAACCCACCCCAAGTACAGGTAAGCCATCCTGGGGCTAGAGCCAGAAACTGAGGCCTGAGGGGAGCAGGGAGGCCGCTGTCTGTCTGCCTGTCTGTCTGTCTCATCTTCTTCTCTAACCTGATTGAGTTTCTTTTCTGTCATTTTAAATCTTCAGTTTCCTTTCATCAGCCAGGTCGCTCTTCTTCTTTAAAACTTGGGTGTTTAGGGGGCAGCTGGGTAGCTCAGTGTATTGAGAGCCAGGCCTAGAGATGGGAGGTCCTGGGTTCAAATCTGGCCTCAGACACTTCCCAGCTGGGTGACCCTGGGCAAGTCACTTGACCCCCATTGCCTACCCTTACCACTCTTCCACCTATAAGTCAATACATAGAAGTTAAGGGTTAAAACAGAAAACAAACAAACAAATAAATAAATAAAGAGTGGTGATTTGTTTAAAAAACAAAACAAAACAAAAACTTGGGTGTTTGGATGGGTTTTTCCTCCCTTCCCAAGTTCCCATCTCATGAATCCCTCGTGTGGCTTTCCCGTGTGACTCCAGTGGACAGGAGTGGCCTCCTCACTTCTCTCCCTGCTCTCCTTCCCCTCATGGCCTCCTGGCTGCTCTCTGGACTCCTTATTGCTGTTTCATCCTGAACGATTCAGCCTCTGTGGCTGGAAGCATCGTCGAGGGGGTTTGGTCTTTCTTCTCCCTCTGCTCGAGGATGGCGCCTTGTCTGCGGGTGTAGTCAGGAATGGTTTCATCGGCAGCCTCCATCCATTCCCTTTGGGAAAGGGCGTTCTCCCATCCAGCATGGCCTTCCTCGCATTCCTGAGGATGGACCTCCTCGGAGGGTATTCCTGGAGCCACTGTTGTTAGGGACAGCCTCCGTGACACTGACTTTCCTCCTGCTCTTTGGCCCGGTAGGACATGGGAGCCCTCCAAAACTTTTGCCCAGAACAGGAGAATCAAGGAGTTGTGTCTTGATTGGTCAGTGTTACAAATGAGGGACGAGGAGTTCTTCGAAAATTTATTTTTAACACATTTCCTTTGTGACTTCCTCCTGGCACAGAGGTGCCTTTTGGTGGTGGATGTCTCTGCCGGTGGGGCTCCGGCTTGGAGGGGTTCTCCTAGGATGGGGGCAGCCTATGACGAGAGCCCTGGCAGCAGCCAAGGAGCGTTCATCACTTGGCGATGAAGTATTTGGCTGGGACAACCCAAGAAACGGCATAAAAAATAGAACGTCCCCATGTCCTTTGAGGTCTCTGTTTTCAGTGGTGCCAGTTGTGGAAGAGGGGCAATGGGGGACTTAGAAAACTATAAATGAGATTTAAGTAGCGCAGTGGGTAGAATGTTGGGCCTGGAGTCTTGGGTTCCAATCTAGCCTTGGATGTTTACTCGTCACAAGGCCTTGGGTTTATTTGTCTCCGTTTCCTCAACTATAAAATGGGATAATAATAACACCCACCTCCCAGACTTTTGGGAAAATGGAAATCTGTTCCTCTTGGCATTTTTCCTAGAAATAAGCTAGGAGACAAAAATGAAATTTCAGCCAAGTGGAAAGATGACCCTGGATGTTCTTGGAGGTAAATAAAAGAGTTGGTCGTATTGGTTTTAAGTGCCTCCAAAGGCAACAAGAAACAGCCTTTTGTGGGAGATTTGGTCATCGAGGCATTGCAGTGGTCAGTATTAAATTTGTAACAAGACAGCCCTGAAAAAAACTTGTATCTGAGCATCTGTTACCGAGGAGGAGGAGGAGGAGGAGGAGGAGGAGGCTGAAGAAGTCTCCAGAGTGTGGTAAGAGCCTCCAAAGGAAGCCAGTGTATTCTGGAGTGTTGGTCACTCGAGAGCAGTGGTGTACGCTGTGAAACCGCCTTGGAAGACACAGTTCAGGCCTGAGGTGTGGACAGAGGCTTCTCAGGTCCACCCAGAAGCCTTGTGGCTCTGCCTCATACACACTTTGAAAAGATTGGGGCCCTCGGAATCGGTGCAGTAATATCACAAAAACAGAAAGTAGTTCTATTTTAACAGACAGAAAATGACTTGTTTTTGTTACGGGAAGCGTGCCTGAAGTGGCTTTTTCTATATAGATGGTGTACTGAACTAGGAGGAAGAATTAAGGTGAGAAAAAAAGATAGTGGGCCATTAAAACAATTTCAGACCTTTTAAATTAAGTTATTGATGTGAAAGAGGAGGCAGGACTGGGGAGTGGAGGGAGGAAGAGGACGCCCATGTGGATGATCATAATTTCTTACAGAAGATACACTAATGAGATGAGAGCATCTTGGGAACCCCTCCCTCCCCTCTAGTCAGAAAACACTTGATGGATTTGGCAGGTGAAGAGGGATGGCCAGGGAGAGCTACCCCAATTTACAATATAAACTTCTACACAAAAGGCTGGTGGAAAATTTTGGCTAGTCACATAAAACAAGGAGAAGGGCACAAAGGGGAATGAAGCTTAAAAAGTTCAGCAAGGAACCTCTTGAAAGGAAAAAGCAAACAACATGGAAAATGTTTCTGTAACTAACTGGGACAGTCAAGGATATTTGGAGCTGTAGGGTTTGGACCACCATGGCCCCACATAGCTAGAAGATCTATCTGGAAGGTATCTAGAAGAGATCCCAGCTCCCGAGGTTCTGAAGTCCTCAGGCTTTGGTCTCCATCTTTCACTTATGGCTCATCATTCTGCCCGCCAGATCTGAGCCGCTGTCCTGATTCTTGAATTGGAAGGGCAGCTCTCCATGTGTGCTCGCCCAGGCTCTCCTTCCCTTCTCTGAGTATTCCCCATCCTCACATGGCAAAGCCCATTGGACTCCACCATTTTCCTCCAGTAGAAGGGAAATTCCTTGAGGCAGAGCTTTGTTTTTTATCTGTGTATTCCCTCCATATGGCAGAGTGGTTGGCATTGGCTGATTGTTGATGGAAGGAATTGAACGTTGCCCTGCCTTAGTGTCTCCCTACCTCACTGGCAAATATGGCGCCTGAGATGGAGCGTTTCCACCAGGCACTTGATGCCTTGGTTCTGTTAAGCTATGAAACCGAGGTCTGTTTATTAGTGTCCCTTGAATGCGGGGTTTGGCGAGCTTTGGGAACCATCAATATGCATTCCCAGCTCTCACAAAACAAGTTCTATCCATGTACTTCAAATTGACCTCGGTGCTTCCACCATCTTTCCTTTCCTCCTCTTCCCCCACCCAAGGGTCTGGTTGGTGGGTAGTAATGGAAGTGAACCATTAGGATTAAAATTCTGTGGGGACTGTATCTTAATTTATAATTATCTATTAAGACATGAAAAGTGGGCCAGAGAAAGAGAAGGCCCCAGAGCCGGTTAGACCACACACCTACTCACTGGGGATCCCAAGGACAAAAGCCCTTATTTCTGCCCCAAACTCCAATTTTTGTCTTCCCGAACCCTTTTCCCAAGGCTCCCTCTCAGAGCACTCCAACCTCGCTCTAGAAAAGAGACTTCCCGGAGGCTGGAGATCTCTGCAGTGGCTGCACCGCGGGCATGTCCACTTTTCTCTGCCACAAGAGGCTCGTGTCCAGATCAGTAAAAAGCCCGTCTCCCTCCTTATTCAGCAAGGGAGGGTGGGGGAAGAAGCACAGGGTAGCTTCTGTCTTCAGGTTAAACTTTTTTTCCTTTTAAAATCTATGGGTTGTTTTGGGGTGTCAAAAAGGGGGTGCTGGTCAGTATAAATGTTTATAGAGGGCTGTTGGGTGGCACAGTAGGCAGAGCACTGGACTTGACATCAGGAAGACTCATTTCTGAGTTCAAATCTGACCTGAGACACTTACCAAATGGGTGACCCTGGACAAGTCACCCCCCCCCCGCCTCAGTTTCCTCCTTTGTAAAATGAGCTGGAGAAGGAAATGGCCGACCCCTCCAGGCCTTAGCCAGGTGACTCTGGGGGAGTCACTTCCCCTTCTTTGCCTCAGTTTCCTCATCTGTAAAATGAGGTTTGGACAGAACCAAGAAATGACTGGAAAGGGTTGCAGCGGAGAGTGACAGCGGTGTCGGGGTGGCCTCAGTGGCGTCGCCCCTCTAACCCGCCTTTTCTTCTCGCTCCTGCAGGGAGTCGATGACGTCACCGGGGAGCCGCTGATCCAGCAGGAGGCCGACAAACCCGAGGCCGTCGCTGCCCGCCTGAGACAGTACAAGGAGGTGGCGAAGCCCGTCATAGAATTATACAAGTGAGTGTCTGTGAACAACGTTACAAGTTTTTTGTTTTGTGTCATTCCGAGTTGTTGGCAGCCTTGACTCGGCTCCCGGCAGCGTCGCTCTGTAGGGTCAGAGACGGCCTGATGGAACAGTTTCGAGTCGGCGGACCCGAGTTCGGGGCTTCTTTGCTCCTTTTCCTGCTCCCGGGATCCTCCCGGCTTCTCGGTGGGGAGGGAGAGTCGTAGGTCTGAGGCCACAGCGTATGCTTTTTGGGGTTGTCCTTTGTTTTAATGCTTTCTACTTTGATATCAGCTGCCTCCTTCCCCTTCCCAGAGTTTACCTTAGAGAAAATGTTCGTAGAACCCCAAGAAATGAGAAGTCAGGAAAGCCGAGCAGACCCACCCAGCGCTCCTTCCCCACAGGCTGCTACAGAAGGAAGGTGCAAGAGTATTGGGGTTCTTTTCTTCTTTAACCCTCCCCGTCCATCTCAGAATCCGTCCTGGGTATTGGTTCCAGGGCAGAAGAGCAGGCAGGGCGAGGCCGTGGGGGTGAAGTGACTCACCCAGGGTCACCTAGCTAAAGTGCCTCATTTTTTGGATAGAAAACCTCAATATGGCTTTTTTGTGTGTTGTGAACCGTGTTTTTCAGGCACCGAGGTATCCTCCACTCCTTTTCTGGGACAGAGACGAACAAAATCTGGCCGTACGTTTACTCGCTGTTTTCCAACAAGATGGCGTCCATTGGATCGAAAGCCTAAGGAAGCACGTGGAGGATGTGGTTGTTCATTAAATTGTGTGTGTAGTTTTGGTGCCGTGTTCCAATTAGAAGCTAATCGAGATCACTTGAAGCGCCTTCCTTGGTTCTGCCAGGGAGCGGATGTCAAAATGAATCTGTTTAGAGAATTGACCAAACCGTAGGGCCTCTACCCTTAGGAGGAGTCTCCTGCGCGTGTGTGGAGGGCCCCAGCCCTGGAGGACTTCTCCTCGGAGCAGGCGCCCTCTGGGAGGTGGGATGGGCGCTGTGCCCCATGGGAGCACCAGGCCACCCCTCCTGGGGGGACTCGAGACCTCCAAGGGCTTCGGCCCATCTCGATGACAGAACTTCTGCCTCCGCCTCCACCCTTGTCACCAAGGCCTGATCTTCCCGCTGAGTCTGTCAGAGGGTTCTCTGGGCTTCTGCTTTCCTTTTCTTCCTTCTGGACGGGATGCTCTCTCCTCCTCCTCCTCGGTCCTGAGAAGAAAGGCTCAAGGACTGCCATTTCTCCTCAGCTCTGCCCCTGCGCAGGCTACCCCTTGGAAGTCTCTGACATCCTCTTTGGATGGAACGAGTAGAATCCATTCATGCCCAGGCCCCGACTTGTCCAGGAGAACCGTCAGCCCCGGGTTCAAGTTTCGCTTCTTCCCTTTCATGGAAGACTAGGCCCCTCCGAGGCTTGCTCTGATTCAGTGGCCCTGAGAGTACCACTCAGACGGCCATGAAAGCAGGCCCGAGGCAGTGTGGGGAGGGGGCTGAGCACTGCCCTTGGAGTGGGGAAGATCCAAGTTCCAAACCCCCTTCCGCAGGTGGCTTTTTCCTTAGCTTTGTGACTGGGGCAAGTTGTTGAATGCCTGCCTCAGTTTCCTCTTCTGTATAGCCTTCCAGCTCTAACTTTATGCTTTTACTAGAGAAGACACTTTGGTTGTTTCTGAAAATAAACTGTATTCGAGAGATGCTGCTAAACACGAGCGCCCCGTCCTGGGAGGGAGCCCCACAGCCCCTTGGGGAGATGTTGTAGACCGAGTCCGATAGCTTTATTCCTATGGGATAGAGGGTTGGGGAAGTGGATCCCGACGGGAGCCCCCCTCCTTGTTTTCCTCTGGGAAATCTGAGAAAATGAAATGTATTCCTGCTGCCTTACTACTCAGGAGCGTCCTCTGCCCGGGATGGGGAGGACTTTCCCTGAGGAGATGCTCTGACGGGGTTTGTGGAAGTGACTCCCCCCAGTGGCACCCCGAAGGGCCGAAGAGGGGCCTGTTTCAGCCCTCTGGATGAGGGAGCTGAAACGCATTCTTTGCTCGCTGAAGCCCCTCTCGTTGGGCGTCTCGGCATCGGGCCTGGATGTCGTCTGCCTTCGGAGGGGGCTTCAGCCTTTCAGAAGGGCCCCCCGGCTTCTTGCCAAACTGTCTCCTACGGAGCTCTCGTGTTCCCTCATGTTCCCTCGTGGCTCTCTCGGTGGGAGCCGAGTTTTCTACTGTTGTTCCGGTGAGTGGGTGGCTGGTGGCAAGGGAAGGGAATGTTGATTTTTCTGATTCGTGTCATTAAAATGCCCGTGAAGGGCTTTCGGAATGTGGCCCCTGCCTCGTGGTGACTTCTTAGCACGGGGGAGGAAGGCGGCTGGGCTTATGGGAGGGAGCTGCGGGGCTGAGCGGGGGCTGCTGGCCTTCCTCCTGGGCAGAGGGCCTGGGGGGGGAAGGGGGGCCAAGGAGAAATCTGGGAACGGCCATTCAGCCAGCGTTTATAGGGCAATGGCGGAGCATGAGGGGAACAGCAAGAGGCATGGCAGAGGCCGCCTCGCTTCCTTCATGCCGCTGCACAGAACGTCCTGGGGCTGCCCATCTTCCCGCCGTGTCCTCTCGGACCCGCGGGCGGCCTTCCAAGGCTGGTTCAAGAGTCGCCTCTGACGGGAGACGGTTTCTGGCCTGGGTTAGCCTTTCTGCAGCCTCCCTCCATCATGCCTCTGCCCGTATCTTTGTGGCTCCGTTTACTTTGCACGTGCCTGTATCTACCCATGTGTGAGCGTAGGGGCCCCTCCGAGACCCCGGCCAGGACCCGTGAAACGCCACTTCCCTGCTCGAGAAAAGGAGGCCCTTCCACTAAACGAGGTCCTTGCCGAGTCTATACCCGAGTCAACTTTCTTTTCTGCTCTCCCACCATCCCCCTGGAAGACGCCTCACTGGCCATCCATTGTCATTCCCACTTAAGGTAAGGCAGGAGCCTCTGATTTCATTGCTCTGGAGAGCTGGAGAAGGAGGAAGAGGAGGAGGAGGAGGAGGAAGAGGAAAAAGGAGGAGAAAGGAGGAGGAGGAGGAAGGAAAGGAGGAGGAGGAAGGAGGGGAAGAGGAGGAGGAAGAGAAAGGAGGAGGAAGAGGAGGAGGAAAAAGGAGGAGAAAGGAGGGGAGGAGGAGGAGAAAGTAGGAGGAGGAAGGAGAGGAGGAGAAGGAAGGGAAGAGAAGGAGGGGAGGAGGAGGAGGAGGAGCCTTCCTCTCCTCCCGGGAATGGACACTTTCCGTTCAGGCTGGTCTTTCTGCGAGGCAGCCTCGGTCTGCCTGTCATCAGCAAAGCATGGTCTGACTCCAGAACGTCGGAGCTGACGGGCCCTTCAAGATCGGCCGCTCCAGCCGCCCCATTTTCCTTGTGAGAAAATGGCAGCCTCTTGGGCTTGGGATTCTCACAGGCTTACGCAGCTCCGCAACAGTGGATCGGAGCCTCAGTCACTGGGAGAAAGTCCTTCCCAGGCTGGCCCCGGGCTAGCCTCCCCTGACTTGTTTTTGGAGCTCTTAAGTGTTATCTTTGAAGGAACACCAAGAACTCGGCTCGAGCTCCATCCCAGGGCAGCCTCTCCTGGGAAACGTGGCCGGATGCCCGAGAAGCTGTGCAGAAACAAAAGCCGGACTCCTGGGTCTCGGCCCCGGATGCAAACAGCACTTGCCTTAAAAAGCACGAGGCTCGCGGTGGCATCTCCACGTTAAGAATAAACGCCGCTGGGAAGACCGATGGGGAAATGGTTCCTACCGCCTGGTGCGTGGCATCAGGGGCTCCTCAGGGGCTCCTCAGGGCCGAGACAGCCAGAGAAGCTCTCCCGGCTCTGCAGAGTACTTTCAGCGGGATCCAAGTTCTGTTCCCAAAGAAGCTTTCCCAATCGTGCTTGAGAAATGACATTCCTAGACTTGGGTAACCTTCAGGCAGGACAAAAGGGCCCCAGCGGGCTAGTGTCAGGAATCCAAACCTTTTTTCCTACCAGCCACTCCTTCATGCTCCCTCTCCAGGGCTGGCAGCCATCTGTCTGCCCAAAGGCATGGCGGGCCCTGAAGCTGCCTTCTTTCTAATGCGAGCCCTCACCTTCTGTTTTTTGGATCAGTTCCAAGGCTTGGTTCTAAGGCAGAAGAGTGGTAAAATCTGGGCGACTGAGGGAAGGGCTCGCCCTTCAGGGGTGGAGGCGCCGGCCTCCTTGAAACAACTCCTGCCCATTTCTCTCCAGCTCTAATCATTGAGACAAAAAAGGCCTCTGGCCCCGGGCAAGAACAGCCCTTCCAGCCTCTCCTCCTTGGAATGGGCCCATCCAGGCCTTCCCTCCTCTCCTCCAGGCTAGGCATCCCTGCTGGCATCCTCCTGGTGGTCCTCAGCTGGTTGGCATCCTCTTTCCCCGAAGGCGAGGCCTAGAAGGGAGCCCAGAATTCTGGAGGTGGGCCGAGCTGGGCGATGCTTGCTGGGTCGTCGCCTCCCAACTTCTGGCCGCCCCTGGCCTGGCTTAAACCGGGAAGCCTGGAAGAAGAGATGAATGCAGCGGCTCTTTAGGTGCTGAGTTGAAACTCCAGCAGCCCTTCTGGTTCTAAATGAGCTCCTCGTAGAGCAGAAAAGTTCACGAAGGCGTTTCAGGACTCCCCCCCCCCCCTTGTAGCTCCCCCATTTCAGGCCGGATAATTCCTGGTTGACCTCATTTCCACTTTCAGCGTTAGCATCTCTGCCTGCTGCCCTCTGGTGGTGCTGACTGAGGGAGCCCAACGGGCTAGTGTGAAGCTGATTTACCTGACACTGGACTTCCACGAAGGGGGAATTGGGGTTCACTCATTCATGTGTGCTCGTCCCTTCGCGCTCTGCTGCTGTTCATGCCTTCTGCCTTGGTGACACATGCTGGTCTTCCTGGCCTTGGAACAATGTTTCCTTTAACAGCAGGGAAGTGTCGGCCTTCCCTACTGTTAAAGTAGACAATAATGCTAGAAAATCTGGGGTTAAACCCCCCCCTTTGATATGAGCTGTGTGTTTTTGGCCCAGTCACAGACTCGGGAGTCAGAAGCGAGGGTTTTGGACAGGATGACCTAGAGGGTCCCTTCTAGCTCTAAATCTGTGATTCCTTCTTGATTTCCCAATTTGGGGATTTCCTAAGGCAAAATCATCTTCTAAAGGCAGAAAGTCATGGATCTAGAGAAAGACCTCAAGGGTCATCTCCAATCTGCTCATTTGGCCTTGTCCAAGGGCATGTAATGGGGAAGCGTCAGAGGTTCGATTTGAACCCAGAGCCAGGGAGCATTCCGCTGTCTCTGTTGGAGCGAGGACGCTTCAGAGTCTCCTATTTTTCATTCTGAGAAGCAAACCCTGGTGAGGAAGACTTCGACTTCCAGGGACAATGTGGTCGAGTCCTAAACGATGGTCCTGTCTGTGTCCTCAGAACTCTTCTGGGTTGGTTTCAGATTCTCTTGGAAATACTGACTCTACAAGATCCAGATGTCAGGAAACTGGGAAATAGGATTGGGTCCAAGGAACTCTTTAGAAATGGCTTTCTACACTGGTGTGGCGAGCCAGGAGAGGAAGAGAGCCACCGACACCACTCGATAGCCAGCCCGAGTCACTGGAATGAGCTGGTGGGAAGCTCCCTCAAGCGCCTAATCTGGGGCACACAAAATATCCAGGTCTGTCCTTATCTCTTCTCCTCCTCTCAATAAACTCCAGTGACTCCCTATTACCTCCAGAATCAAATAGAAAGTCCTGTTTGGCTTGGAAAGCCCTGGCCGATTCCTGCTTTTCCAGGTCTCACATACTTTATTCCTCTTTTAGCAATCTATATAGTCCAGCTACTGGGGTCTTTTCAAACTGCGACCTTCCTGACTTCAGCCCCAGCACACCATCTATTGTACCTCCAGCTGCCTCAACGGAACAACCATGGGAGCCTCTTCTCCCCTGGGCCTGTTGAGCGGGTCTTGGGAGTTTACAGGGAGAGGCACTTGATGTGTGGTTTCTAGAAAAAGGAACAGCCTGATTCAAATAAAAGAATATTTATAAAGCATTCGCCCAGTGCCTACTCCATAGTAGATAGCTGTTCAGTAAATGCTTGTTCCCTTCCCTTCACTTACTGAGCCTCTCTCAGGTTCCCCCGTGCGCCATTTTGTCAAGACTAGAAGAAAACCAGCTTGGAATTCCTTTCCATTTGAGATCTGTAGCCAGAAGGGGCTCTGGAAGGATCGGCTGCATCTTAGTCATCTCTTGATGGATCACCTCATTCTTGCCACCCCCTCCTAAAAAAGTACACCTGCCTTTTTTACTTTGACTTCAGAGAGATCATCCGTTCTACCCATAAACACTCGTGAAATAAGAAAACCAGAAAGCTTAATCAGATCAAGTTTTTATGATCAGTCCTCTAAGACTGGAAGGACCTTCAGAGGCTCCACACATTAGAGATGAAGAAACAAGCTTAGGGAGGATAAGGGACTTGAGCAAATTCACCCAGGTTGTAAACGTAAGAGGCAGGATTTGAACCCTAGACATCTGACCTCAAAGCCAGGGCTTTTCCCTGTACGATGCTGCCTCCTTATTATAGGGGCTGAGACTTTCCTTTGGATTCACAGGTACGTCATAGGTTTTAAACTAGAATGAATCTTCAGGCTCTTCCAAGTCAATCTCTTTATTTTACAAATAAGAAAGGAAGCCCAGAGGGGCCAACCTACACAGGGTACTTGGTCCATGTCCAAAGCATCCCTATTCAATAAGCCACGGAATTATAGACCCTTAAAGGTGATCTAGCAGAATAATGCTTCTAGCAAATGGATCTAAATAAATCTGCCATCACTTATCCCGATTCCATTCTCTCCCCTCACTTGTCTATCTACAAGACTGTCTAATAATCCTTCCTACTATGGCCAGGCTAATCCTCATCCTTCCATTTTATTTTTCCCAATGAGCATGCTTTAGGGACCAGCAGAGTCCTAGATACAGGGATGGTCCTCAAGGACTTAAAAACTCTAAATAATCCCTTCTCTCAAGAAGCTTACATTGTACTAGGACAGGGGTTTTCATTGGGGGTGGGGTGGGGGTCTATGAGCTTGAAAAAATATCTTGACAAATATATTTCATTATGAAAGTTGGGTCTTTTTCAATCTTGTATGTTTTATGCGTCTAAAAACATGATTCTGAGAAGACTTCATAGTTTTCACCAGACGGGTTGCCAAAGGAGTCCAATGACCCTCTAAGACTGCAGTGTTGTTTACAGATCATAAATTTAGAGTTGAAAGAGAGCTTGAGGCTCATCTAGTCCAACCCTCTCATTTCCAGATGAGAAAAACTGAAGAGACAAGAGTCTTTGCCCAAGAGCATACATGGATCAGAACCAGTATTTGAACCCAGGATCTCTGACTCCAAATACAGTGCTCCTCCTATATCATATCTTGAATGCTTGTGGGCCACTGGAACTCTGTGCCCAGCAGCTTCTTTTAGAATATTTTTGCTTTTAAAAAATAGAATTCTGTATTAAAAACAGCTACATGTAACCATCAATTAGCATTGCAAATTACTAGATTTAAATAAGAAACACTTTATAAGAAGACAAAGAACTACAAAGACCTTTTAACAATTAGATACTTTTTCCCCTGGTCCTTAATTGTGTCAATCACATGGCTTATTTTATCCTTAAACTTGAGTAGAACTGACTCATGAATCTCTTATCTTGGAGTGAGAGCCTCCCTGGACCCCTAGGTGGGAATTTTGCCCACTTTAAGATAGTACTGGCTAGATAAATGATCTAACAAAGACAAAAAAGAAGGTATGGGAGGTTCTTTGCAATCCTAAGAATTCAAAAGAAATTTCAATTATCTCTATGCCTTCTCTAATTCTCTAAAACAAACTGTTCCATGTCACTGACACAGTTTCTTTTTCATTCAGCTCAAATTCTTCCCTGTCTTGCTTCTTCCCTCATAGCCATCTCCCCAAAAAAGCCAAAGTCAAGGGAATATCTTAAAGTTAAATGGGACAGGGAAAAATAACATTGTATATTTAGAAGATATACTAGATACAGGAGGAGAGAAACATGGTAGAAAATGTTTGAATGAAGTTTAGTTCTTATCATTCACCTACTACAAGCCACCTAGGCAGAAGGAAGAAATAGATGAGATTAGGAAATGGAATACAAGTTTGGCCCAGAGACATCATGCAGTGGTGATGGAGAATGCTGCCTACCTACTCATCTGTGATTCTATGAGGTAAGGTACAGACTGTGCCGTCAAATAATATGGGTCTTCAATTCACATATGGAAGAGACCTAGAGGCCATCCACTTCAACTTTCTCCTTCTGAAGATGTAGACACCAAACCCCAGAGAGTTTAAGGAACGTGTTCTGAGCATCAGAGGTAGTACTTGAGCCCAGATCCTCTGATTCCAGAACCAGGGTGCTTTTCTCTGAGCCATACTGACTTAGCAAAACTTGCCTGATTAATTTGCCTTAAATGTCCCATTAATCATATTACTCCTCTGCCAAGAACATTTTGATAATTCCCAACTTCTTTTTGCATCAAGTCCAAATTCTTCTGTTGACTTTGAGGCCTACTTGACTGTATATAGTTGTTTGCATGTTGTCTCCCCTCTAGATTGTGAGCTTCTTAAGAATTGGAACTGTCTTTTGTCCTTTGTATCTCCAGCTCTTAAGTATAGTTCCCTGCACATAGTAAGAGCTTAACATATCCTGTCTCCTCCCCTTCCCTCCCTCCCTTTCTCCCTCCCTCCTTCCCCCTCTCTCCCTTCTTCCCCCTCTCTCCCTCCCTCTATCTTCTTCCTTCCTTCCTTCCTTCCTTCCTTCCTTCCTCTTTTTCCACTAGGGAGCACTAATAGCCCCCACCTCAATCTTACTTCAGTGAGAATCATGCTTGTCATCCATTGAGTTTGCAGTCCACTAGGACCCCCAACTCTTTCACATGAAATATATATATATATATATATATCAAGAGCTATAGAGACAGTGGATCCAGTTTCTAATCCCACCTCAAACTATATATCAGGATCTGTAGATAGAAGGTCATCCAACTCCAGCTCTGTATGATTCTGTGAGCCTTCCTTTCTAGGTGAACTGCATTTCCCTGAGCCTTAGAAACATGAACCAAGAGCCAGTCTCATGGATGTCCTTGCTATGGGCAGTTTTTATTCAGTAACTGAATCAACAAGGAGTCCGTATACATGATGTACGATAGGGCTGCTGCCACACAGCTACATCCACCGGATAACCAAGACCCAGAAATTTTGGGGAAAGCATAGTTCTACTGTATATAACTTCTAATGACCACCATCAGCACCCCTATTTGCCTTCCCAAAGCACCCAGGAGCAAGTCAAGGAGCTCCCACTATTATAGAGACAGCTAGAACAGGAGGCAGAGGCCCAGACTTGGGAGTCACGAAGACTCGAGTTCAAAACCTCACTCAGACATTTTTTGGTAAGGTGGGGTGAGCTCTGCCTCCAGCATGTGAAGCCCCATAGAAAGAGTAAATGAGAATAATGGATTCCATGGACACGAAGGCACAGACGTGCTAAGCTGTGGCCAGACAACAAAGACGCCAGGGCCATCCACTGCGTCCTGGTCCATCATCAGCTGTCCTACTTGGTGTGTGTGTCGCCGTTGGACTTGACTGGAAGAGCGAGTGAAGCTGAGCACCCTGTGCAACTCTGCCTCACCTCAATCCAATTCACGTTCAAGTCAGATGTGACCGCTAGAAGCCCAGGCAAAGCACAACCTCAGCCGTCGTTTCCTCATCAGTACAATGAGGATGATGGTACCCGGGCCACAGAGTGGTGGTGAGGCTCAAATAAAAGATGCAAAACACTTTGCAGATCTTAAACTGCTCCATAAATGCTTGTTCTATTATTCATAATAAAGCCATTTCCAAATGCTGTTTACAACTTCTGGGAGAGCCATAGTCACATTAATTGAAGATGTGGGATGACTCGGTTACTTTCTGTGTCATTGGGAAATGGGTTTGGAAATCATAACTAACATTCACGTAGTGTTTTAAAGCTTGCAAAGCACTCTACATGTCTTATTTGAATCTTACAACAACCCAATGAGATAGAGGCCACAGATATTATCGGCTCTATTTTACAGATAAGGAAACTGAGGTGGGGTGACTTGTCTAGGGTGGCATAGTCAGTGGGTGTCAGAGGCAAGGCTTGAAACCAAGTCTTCCTGATCTCAAGTCCAGCCCTCCATCCATTGTACTACACTGCCTGGTTAAGAGAAAAGTCATTCTCTCCTTGTCTATGTACCCCTGTCCACCTTGCATCCTTCTTGTTGAAGGATGCTGTTTTTTTCTTAAACCCTTCCCTTCTGTCTTAGAATCAATGCTGTGTATTGGTTCTAAGGCAGAAGAGTGGTAAGGGTGGGCAATGGGGGTTAAGTGACTTGTCCAGGGTCACACAGCTAGGAAGTGTCTGAGGCCAGATTTGAACCCAGGACCTCCCATTTCTAGGCCTGACTCAATCCGCTGAGCTACCCAGCGGCCCCCAAGGATGCTCTGTTTTGACCATGACCACAACCTCTTTGCCTTTTGTTCCTCACTCACACTCATATCAAGAGGTGCCGCAGTCTTCTCATAAAACCTTGCCAGAAGGGTTGTATTTGTCCATCCTACAAGCCATCTGGATTCCTCTCTTCCTCTGTATTCAAGATAAGCATTGCCAAAGAAATGAGTTCTTTCCCTCTCTGTCTCTTGGGCTCAGCTGCCAGACTTGTCCCCACCACTCTCCTCCTCCAACATTTACACTGCTTTACATGGACTTAGCACTGTGACATCAAGAAAGCTGTGTGACCCTGGGCAAGTCCTTTTACCTTGATTGTCCAGCTCTTGCTGCTCTTCTGCCTTAGAATTAAGACTAAGATAGAAGGGAAGGGTTTAAAAAATAAATATTAAAAAGCACACTTTGGGACTCCGGGTGATCTGGGATATCAAGCTATCCAGAACTTCCCAGCCTGGAGAGCCACAGCTCATTAGTATCACCCCTAAATCTCCCACTTTATAAAATTCCAGTGAATAAGCAACTGAGCATTTGGAAAATGTGCCCAAATTTCATCTCTTATGTTACATTAAAAATCTCACACAGTAAGTGGTTTTGTACCCAAGAAACTTGGGGGTGGGTGCCAGCGAGAATCTGCAAATTGGACAGTTTAACGACGACAAGGAGTGGTTGGCACTCTCCCTGTAAGATTAGTCACCCTCCACCCAAGTTTTTCTCTTCTCTTCCCCTCTCACTTGTTCCCTATGGACTCATCACCAACTTGTCATTCAGTAGCATCCTTGAATCCTTCTCCTGTGCACAAATGTAGCTATTTATTCTCCTATGTTGCTTTGGAAAATTGTGAAATAACTAGTGAGGATGTCTTCCTCCTTCCAAGCCAAGACTTTTAGCTAGGATGCCACATAGCACACATCTGTATAAGCATTTATAAAATAAATACGAGCTGGCTTCAGGATGAGGCTATTAACAGCTGAGCAGCCATCAGAAAAGGCTAATGGAGGAACTTAGCTTAAGGTAAGCTTTCAAGGAAACTAAGAGATCTAAAAGGCAGAAATGAGGGGCATTCGGGACCTCGAGCAAAGGGATGGAAATGGGAGATGGAAATGGTGAAGTCGCCTCCCGAGGGCAGAGATGTTCTACTTTGTATAACATTTGTATGTGCGATTATGATTATATAGTGATGAGGAGATATGATTACATATTAGTAGAGATGGGATATTCTATATTCCCAATAGAATATGATGTTATATTATTACGTATTATGTAGTTATATATTCATAGCCTATAAATATATATTATATATGATTATAACGAATATATATTATATACTACACTTTATTACATATACATATTTACATATTATATATGACTATGACAGATATTTATATATCATATAACTACATACCTATTACATATACATATTTATATATTATATATGATTATAACAAATGCATATTATATATGATTATAACAAATATTTATATATCATATAGTACATATTTATTACATATACATATTTATATATTATATATGATTATAACAAACATATATTATATATGATTATAACAAATATTTATATATTATATAACTACATATTTATTACATATACATACTTATATATTATATATGATTATAACAAACATTTATATATTATATATGATTATAACAAATATATAATATATGATTATAACAAATATTTATATATCATATAGTACATATTTATTACATATACATATTTATATATTATATATGATTATAACAAACATATATTATATATGATTATAACAAATATTTATATATTATATAACTACATATTTATTACATATACATACTTATATATTATATATGATTATAACAAACATTTATATATTATATATGATTATAACAAATATATAATATATGATTATAACAAATATTTATATATCATATACTACATATTTATTACATATACATATTTATATATTATATATGATTATAACAAACATATATGATTATAACAAATATTTATATATTATATAACTACATATTTATTACATACACATATTCATATATTATATATGATTAAAACAAATATTTCTATATTATATGACTTATTACTTATCAATGTTTATATATATACCATTACACATTCATAATGAATATTTGTATCTTATATGATTACATATTTATAGCATATGAATATATATTTATTACATATAAATGTTTATATATTATATGCTATTACACATTTATAATGAATATTTGTATCTTATAGGAGTACATATTTATAGCATATGAATATTTATATGTTATATGAATATATATTTATTACATATAAATATTTATATACTATCACACATTATTAATGAATATTTGTATCTTATGTGATTATATATTTATAGCATATGAATATTTTTATATTATATTATTAGATACAACAGAAATATTTATATATTATATATGATTAGATATTTATAAAAAATAATTTTATATTATATATATGATTAGATATTTATATTTATAAAGTTGAATCAACTTTGCCTCAGTTTCTTTACTTATAAGTTACTTCCCCCAAAGCCCTTGGGCTACCTACCCCATAGGATTGTTGATGCTTTGTAAACCTTAACAAGCTATAGAATAATGAGGTGCCATTATTATCCCCTGCTCTTGACTTTCAGAGAATCATAGAATCAATGACGTGGAAGAGTACTTACAGCTCTCCAGTCCTACCCCAAATGAAGAAGAATGCCCTCTACAATATGGCTCACTTTGACATGATGCTTTCAAGTTTGCAAAGTACTTTATTCTGTACATTATCTTGGGGAAGCCTCATGACAACCGCATGACATAAATGATGGCACAATAGCTTCATTTTACATAGATAAGGAAACTGAGTCAAAAATGGAGGATTGATTTATTCAAGAAGATACAGCCGGAGATAGGATTTCCATGTGAGTCTTCTTTACTTCAAGTCCATGACTCAATCGATTCAGTACAAAATACTATTCCCTCATATCCAGCCCTTTGGAATGCCTCTAAAGGGTGGGAAATTTATTATTGACATCCTTCCTAAGGATGTGCTTAATGAACTTAGGATCATAGGACCATAAATTAAGAACTGGAAAATGACAGAGATCATCTTGCTCAAAGTCCTAGTTTTATAGATGAGGAAACTGAGTCCGAGAGAGACGAAGAGGATGGCCACACAGGCTACACAGGCCATTTACACAGGTGTAAATGGAATAAGTAGAGTCTCAAATCTGGGTCCTTCATGGACAGATCTAGAGATAGAAGAGACCCCAGAGATCATCTAGTTCACTCTCCTCACTTGACATATGAGGAAACTAAGTCCCGGGAAATTTAAGAAGCTTGACCCAAAGTCCCACAGGTAAGTCAACATCATAGGTATGTTATGATTATATTTGATCTTGATATTGATTATGGCCAGTTGATTGTCAATTGGTATTGATTAGGTGGTGTAGATTCTGCTAAAGCTGTTAGGGTCTAGCTGGTTCTAGCAGTAGATGAAATTGGCTGGAGACAGATGACTACAAAACCTGTTTATTAATAAGTATGATGATGTCCACCAACTTCACAAAAGTTCCTAGTGGAAAACACTCAAAAAGGGGAACTAGGGACTGAGAGAAAAAATGGGTGACGAGTTAAAGTCTAAGGCAGTGGTTCCAAACTTTTTTGGCCTACTGCTCCCTTTTCAGAAAAAATATTACTTAGCTCCCTGGAAATTAATTTTTTAAAAATTTTAATGGCAATTAATAGGAAAGATAAATGTTCCTGTGGCCATCGCCACCCCCCTGAATCCATGCAGCACCCACCAGGGGGCAGTGGCACCCACTTTGGGAATCACTGGTCTAAGGGAAGGAGAGCACAATGTGAGAATAAAGACACAAAGACAAAGAAAGTTCCTACATGAAGTAATCAGAGATTGAGTTAGCTCTGGTGGGATAGAGATTCACTGGAATGAAGCTCTGATGGTCAAGAGCTTTGATGGTCCAGAGCTCTGGTGGTCAAGAGCTTTGGTGGTCAAGAGCTTCCATGATTAAGAGCTTAACCCTTAGCTTACATACTGGTATTTTTATTGGAGTTACAACAGTATAGGGGGAAGGGAAAAATGATAATTAGACAAGTGGTCTAATACAGTAACATTATGAGATCATCATCAGGAGATACAAACTGTTGGATCCTGAGACAATAGGTACTGCTAATGCCTAGATCTGGAGTTCATATGACCCAAGGCATCTAAGTTTGTTTGATACATAGATTAATTGATTGTTATTCGTAAAATAAGGAGACTGAGATAACTGATCAGTTTTCCTTAGTGTAACTTCAGGGAAGGGCTAGGAATTTGGCAAGGTTGAGGTTCAATTTAACTCAAGGTTACAGAAACCAATCTTAAGAGTCAGCTTTTTGTGCACTTCTAAAATAATATCAAGATTAATATATACCTGGACTCCTACATATGAGAAGTATCAGGGATAAGGAAATATAAATTGATTAGGAGATATATTACCCTAAAACTAAGATTTCTAACTGAACCCCCAAACCCCTCTGTCCCTCGCGGGACTTCTTCATGCCCGACAAAAATCAAGCCTAACTTGACTCCCTTACTAACTAATAAATATAGTATCTAACTTACTAAGCTAATCTACTTATAAATCTCCTTAAACTTTTTTACTTATATATTATATATTAACAGATTGAAGGTAACTGTCTGCCCAGCTTCAGAGATTCAATTCCTGACAACTTCCACAGATGCTGCTCTCTGCCGCCCCCTGTTGTGTTCCAGGGAACAGCCTTAACCACTCTATCTCAGTTGAATTACTCTCAAAATCTTCTCAGACATAAAGATGTTTTCCAAAGCTATCCACCACCAAAATCTTCACAGATTGATAAAAGCCAACTCCCTCGACACCTACTCCCAGTGAGGAAGCTCCATAGAGTGATCCATGGTCTTTTCCTAGGGGTTTCTGGGAATTCTTCTTAAGGAACCCCCTGAACATTCTTCTCTCTCTTAAGGTAAACTTTAAACTCTTTCCCTAAACTGGAAAGCTTTCTTCTAAACAGAACCTATTCTTCAATTAATCTAATTAACTAATTAATAACTAATTTATTCTTGCAGGTAAAATATGAATCTGGCTCCTGAGATTCCAAAGGCAGTGGTCTTTTTCACTGTTTGATGGTTCCTTGATTCCAAACATATTGTTCTTTTCACTGGACCCCACTATTTCCCACTTAACTCCCTTATTTCTGACTATTTCTTCAAATTTAAGATAATCTTTATTAGTCATGCTAGTGGTGCAAGATATTGGCCAACTTCATCTCTTCAAATTCAAGCTTAAGGTTATTGCATCCAACTTCTTCATTTTACAGAGAATTGACATGTAGAGAAATGAAGAGATTTGTCAGAGATCACCCAGTCACTGGGTTAGATATTTGATCTGAGGTCATAGAGCTAGAGTTGGAAGAGACTTCCCTTAATGAAAGTTTGGCTCAACTGCAATTTCAATCGAATATGCAAAAATGCCAAGAAGGACCCTCAGGGACGTCAACTTCCTTAATAGGCTACATCAATGCCATTTGTGTCTGTTTTTCTCCCCTAGAGCCTAGAGACTCAACAGTATAGATTTAGAAGAATATTGGCTGAGCAAGCTTTCATTCCATTAACATTCCATTAACATGAAAAGCTTTTCAGCACCTTTTAGAACAGGTTGTATAGCTTAATAAGAAAACATCCAAATAGAAGAACAGACGAGATGATGCTTCCTATCTAGGTCTGAGTTTCCCCTTCTTTAGTAGAACTGAAGCTTTTTGTCTCTGCTTTTGTTTCTCTTGTGTTTATCACAGTTCCTGGTATTTATTAAGCATGCCTTAAGTACTTGGTGATTAAATTGAGCTGAATCGATTTTTTGCTGTGAGAAACCCTGCGCCATATTGTTTATTGGTTTGGTCTGTTTGCAAAAGACAGTGGAAAAGTGCATTGACTCTGAAAGCAAAGGGCTGGGTTCAAATTTTGTTATTGATACTGTCTGTGTAACCTTGGGAAAAGCACTTGACTGCCTTCAGCCTCAGTTTTCTTCTCTATAAAATGGATTAAGAAGTCTGAAATTCCTTTTAGCTAGCTCAAGGTCTGTGATCCTAGGTGGATACTGAACAAATGACCATCCCCATTTGAAAGCTGAGGAAACTAAGTCTTAGAGAGAAGTGACTTGACCAGTCACCCAGGCACTAAGTGACCAAGGCAATATTTGTTTCCTAGGTGGGTGACGTCAGGCAGATCATCCCCCTTGCCTGAGCCTCAGTTTTCTCATCAGTCAAGAGAAGGACAATAATATGTTAGTGTTTTTTGTAAAGGAGGCTCTGTGTAAACAGAGAAATGCTATATATAACAATGAGCTCTTAGAAATGGGAGCTCAGTCGGTGCTCAGTGATCTTTAGCCTGTATCTTGCCAAGAAGAATTACAAATCTCATGGTTCCCATAGGTACTCTAACATCCGTGGGTAGTCACTTATTTGCCAAACAGAAAGGATTCTGCATACACTTAAGATCTCAAGAAATCATCTGGGAATCAGGTGAAAAAAGAAGAGAATTCAGGAAGAATGGATGTCCTCCAGGCTGCTGCATTCCCACCGGCCCAATCAGAGGAGGAACGGGGCCAGCTGGAGCCCAGCAGGGGTGGCCACTGGGAGAGGGACTGAACAGATGTTCTCACTTTGCAGGTCTTCTCACTTTTAATCAACCCCTGAGAGTCATCCTTCCCTGGACGCTTAAGTTTCTCTTACTATAGAATATATGTAGCCAGGAGGCTATATTATACTGTCCTCTGATTTCCATTTTGTTACCAACATGGATAAATGAGTTTCTTTGCTATTCATTATGTGTGTTCTTTGTGGAGCCTGTATTTGGCAGGGAGGCAGTCAAGTTTTGGATATAAATCTTGGGGCTCTCATTCTCCATAAGGATTAGGGATCTCAAGTCTAGCCTGAACCTTAAAGTTATTTCTCTGAGATTACTACTACTTAAGGGAGCAGAGAGAGGTAATTCTAGTCTAGGACTCCCTCTCTCTGAGGAAAGCAGAGTGACCAGCCTCTAATCCCAACCTCCTCCTTCCCCTACTGGCAGGAATCAAAAGCCTCTTGGAGAAGGGTGGAAGTAAGAAGTACTAGAGATGTCTGCTCTTGCCTCCCTAAAACACATTGAGATCTCTCCCTCCCTCCCTTTCTCTCCCACCTGCTATCTCCCTTTCTGTTTATCCATCCACAAAGACACTTCCTCAAAGGGCTAAAAATTTACCCGGGGGAATATGTTATATCGGAGGGGGAAATGATACCAGTCCCAAAGTGGAATATGCTGCCTACAGAGATGCCCCAACTTAGAGGTCTTCAAATAGGGACTGGACGACCCCTCATCAGGTGTTAAAGATTCTTTTTGGGTGTAGGTTAGACCAGTTGGTTACTGAAGTCATTTCCCAATCTAAGATTCTGTGATACTGATAAGTTCATAAATAAGTATAATGCAAAGAAGAACATATGGAGCAGGCAAAACATACTAGGAAAACTTGAGACAGGAAAGATTATTTGCAACTGTTGTATATGAGGGCCAAAATGACTTTCTTGACATACTCTCACCTTGGCATTCGGTCTCCCACCTCTGCGTCTTTCCATAGTGTTTTATTCATTCCTGGAATGCATTCCCACTTCACCCTCACCTGTTACAAGTAGATACTGTGGTCCCTTCTATCACTACTCCGGAACGTAAAGATATTTTCTGCTTGCTTCCAATAGACCACGTAGGAGTTCTCAGGAGGTCCATGAATTACTCATTGCTGAAAACCCCCTACTTGGCTATTGAACCAGAAGAGCTGATGACTCAGGAGACTTGTTAAGAGAAGATTTCCTTGTTAAGAGTTTCTCAGCTGAAACTATTTAGGCCACAACAAAATGTGATTTCACCAAAGCTTAGAAGACAGTTCTCTACCCCCATATAAAGGCCATACTCGGACTGCTCTTTCAACTAGGTGGTCTTGTACAAGGGCCCCCTGTTTGCCTTTGTATTTAATTTTTTATTTATCCTTTCATAGTTAACCTCACAAGTTTCAAAATATCTAAAGATCTTTGGTGGCAGCAAGAATTTACCAGAGTGGTTTCAGGAGGGAGAAGGAAAAAGGGAAAAGGAGAAACATATTGCTGCCAAGGGATAAATTGTCATCAGAGTGAGAAGTCACGGGAAAGAAGATCAAGCCTGGCTGTTTAATCAAACAACACCAAACTAAGGTACAAGGTAAAATGACTATAATTAACCTCTTCATAAAAATTGTTTTATCTCCAAATGAGATACAATTATCAGCTTCTCAGCCCACTGAACAATATCTGTAGCTGTGTTAGGTTACTGAATTCTGTTCTAATCATTCTGGTATTGTACATTGTGATTCTTTTATGCTTACAACCCTGCTGTCTCTTGTACTTTTTTCATTGGGAAGACCTAGACAGAAGCCAAAAGCAATAGTCTCTGGGATTCTAGGTGGCAGTTTGATAAGCAAATTAATATGAGAATAAGTAATAATAATCAGAGTTAATGCTTCCCTATGGATGAACTCAAGAAAACTATAAAAGCTTAGGAAAAAAGGTCAATGAGTGATATAAGTTGGTCACCCCAGTGAATCCTAGCTGAGCAGTGCCTGTATTCTAGACAAGGACTTTTATCTCCTTAAATGTTCGTTTCTTTTATGAAAATCTTCCTCATCTCCATAACTCTGTGTTCCTTCTAGCCTCAAGTAGGGTGCAGCTAGGTAGCTCAGTGGATTGAGAACCAGGCCTAGAGAGGAGAGATCCTGGGTTCAAATGTGACTTCAGACACTTCCCAGATGTGTGATTCTGGGCAAGTCACTTAACCCCCATTGCTTACTGCTCTAGAATCAATACCCAGTATTGATTCTAACATGACAGGTAAGGGTTTAAGGGGGGAAAAATCCCTCTTTGTTTTTCTCGTTATTAGGACTATTTTTTGTCTGCATTTTCTTTTACAACTTGACTCATATGGAAATATGTTTTAATTGACTGTAGATACATAAACTATATCAAATTTCTTTGGGCATAGTTCCAATTTGCTCTCCAGAATGGATAGATTGGTTCACAATTTGACCAACAGTGCATTCATGTTCCAATTTTCCTCTCCTCCAATATTTGTCATTTCCCTTTTATGTAAATTAATCTGTCTGATAGGTGTGAGGTGGTATCTCAAAATTGTTTTAATTTGACAGACTGCGGGGGAGCAGGGGGGATCATGTCGACCCCGGCCAGGAGGAGGCTCCTGCGGGACTTCAAGCGATTGCAAGAAGACCCACCCATGGGTGTCAACGCCGCACCATCTGAAAGCAACATCCTGCAGTGGGACGCAGTTATATTTGGGCCACAAGGCACCCCCTTTGAGGATGGCACCTTTAAACTAGTCATCGAATTCTCAGAAGAGTATCCGAATAAACCTCCCACTGTTAGGTTCTTATCAAAGATGTTTCATCCAAATGTCTACGCCGATGGTAGCATATGCCTAGATATCCTCCAGAATCGCTGGAGTCCAACGTATGACGTGTCCTCTATTTTAACATCAATTCAGGCTCTGCTGGATGAACCCAATCCCAACAGCCCTGCCAATAGCCAGGCAGCACAGCTTTATCAAGAAAACAAACGAGAATATGAGAAAAAAGTTTCAGCTATTGTTGAACAAAGCTGGAAGGATTCACAATAGACAACTGCTCTGTTCATCCTCATCATCATTATTGTGTATAATTTACCTCTCAGTAGAAAGGCTACCAGAAATTTTAAGTGCCACAGGTTTTAAGGATTTGCATACAAAAAAGAAAAAAAAAGCCCTTCAGTTTAGAACCTTTAAAGGCTTGTGTATCTTGATTAACATACTTTTTATTGCATGGTATGCACTAAGTTATTGCTACATAAATTTGTAATATATCCTGTTTGTATTTTTTCCAAGTGTATAATGTTGGTGTGAAGTTTTCATGACAGAATATGCACATTTTGTAAATCTGAAAAATTGTTTTTATTTGCATTTCTCTGATCAATAGTAATTAAAGCATTTTTTTGGTGTGACTATGGATAGCTTTGATTTCTTCTTCTGAAAACTGTCTGTTCATAATCTCTGACCATTTGTCAATTGGAGAATGATCATATTTTTATAAATTTGATTCATTTCTCTATATACTTGGTTTTAGGTGCTACTTATTATTTTAAGGAAAGCTCCATTTATTCTTATGTTTTCTAGTGTTTTAAATAGGAATGGAAGTCAGAGCCAATATGGCAGAGTAGAGGCATGGAAGACTCAAAAGTCTCTGAGAGTCTTCTCCAACCAAAATTAAAATAATGCTTCAAAATGAATACTAGGGTGACAGAACAACAAGGGGACAGAGTGAGGCAATTTTCCTGCAAAAACCAACTTTGAAAGTAGGCAGAGAGGGTCTGTTTCATTGGGGTGAGAGGGGATCGCAGTCCTCAACAAGACCACACCAAGAAGTTCTGGCGAAAGCCAACAGCAAGCCCTTTTATCCCACTCTTACTGCTCCAGGTTCTGAAACTGGGCCCAAGTCAACTTCAAGTCCCCAAGACTCTGCCTAAACCAATAGGAGAACAACCCACACTCGCCCTTAAAGTCCCAAACTCTAATGCAAGTCTACAGGGAAGCTCTGAGCCCTACACAAGGCAGTCTGCAGTGTATCTAGCTTGTACAAGCCCAAGGGGAGGTCCAGAGCCTCTGCCCAAGTCCAAGGTGAGGTCCTTACCCCCAGAACAAGGTAGCTCACAGTGTTCTAAACCCTGAAAACCATCAGCAGGCTCTGGGGGAGACTGAATCAATAGCTGGAGTTGGTTTTCAGAGTTCCCAGTCCATAAGCCATCATACCACCTTGGAAGAATTAAAAGTTACAGAAACCCAGAATTAGAGCTGAGGGTAGCAATAAGGAAAACCTGAAACTTAAGAATTCCCTCTCTACCCCGAGAACAGAGTCCATCTTTAAGATAAAAATAAATGTCAAGAAAAAGGCTGGGGAAAAAATGAGCAAACATAAAAAAGCCAACACCTAACCGTAGAGAATTATGGAGACAGAAGAGCAAGGCACAAACTCAGAAGAAGGCAGTAAGATCAAAGCAGCTATATGCAAAACTTCAAAGAAAAATGTGAATTGGTCTCAGGCTCTAAAGAGCTCAAAAGGGATTTCAAAAATCAAATAAGAGAGGCAGAGAAAAAAATGGGGAAGAGAAATGAAAGTGATATAAGAAGAAAACAACACTTTACAGAGCAGAATTGGCCAAATGGAAAAAAAAATACAAAAATCCAATGAAGAAAAGAGTTTTTTAAAAAGTAGAATTGGTCAAATGGAAAAGGAGGTTCAAAAGGTCATGGAAGAAAAATAATTTCTTAAAAATTAGAATTGAGTAAGTAGAAACTAATGACTTCATGAGATACAAAGAAAAAATGAAAAAATCAAAAGAATGAAAAAGTAGGAGAAAATATGAAATATCTAATTGGGAAAATGACTGACCTAGGAGTCATGATAAAAATAAAAAACAAGACATATTACAAGAAATTATTCTTGATATTCTTGATAATCAAGATAATTTTCTTGTAATATGTCTTGATATTCAAGACATATTACAAGAAAATATTCTTGAATAAGAAGGAAAAATAGAAATTGAAAAAATCCTCTCATCACCTCCTGAAATAAATCTCCAAACAACAATTCCAAGGAATATTATAGCCAAATTCCAGAGCTTCCAGGCAGAGGAGAAAATATTGCAAGCAGTCAGAAAGATACAATTCAAATAACATGGAGCCACTGTCAGGATTATATGGAACATAGCAGATTCTACATTAAAGGAATAGGAGGATTGGAATATAATATTCTTGAAGGCAAAGGAACTAGGTTTACAACCAAGAATCACCTACCCAGAAAAACTGACTATATTCTTTCAGGGGGAAGACGGTCATTTAATAAAATAGCAGATTTTCAATCATTCCTGATGAGACCAGATCTAAACAAAAATCTTGCTGTTCAAATATAAGGCTCAAGAGAAACATAAAAAAATGAGAAAGAAAATTTAAGGGATTCAATGAGGTCAAATCATTTATATTCTTAAATGAAAAGATGTTATTTGTAACTTTAAAATTTTAATATTAGTGCAGGTAGAAGGAGAATATATAGATAGTGGATGTAGGAATTAGTTCATTAGGATGACAGGATATTAAAAAAATGAGTGGAAAGAGAGAGGAAGAATGGAGTAAATTATTTCATCTAAAAAAGAACTAAAAAACTATTACAGTGGAAGGGAAGATGAAGGTGATGATTGACAATGCTGAAATCCTCATTGGAGAAGTAGGAAGGGGTTAAAACAAGGGGGTGGAGGGTAACAAAAGGAAGGGGAAAGTAAGAGAGTGAAAGGAGAGAGAGAGAGAGCAAGGGCAAAGGGGAAAATAAGAGAGAGGGGAATATACAGTTAGTAATCATAACTGTGAAAGTGAATGGGATGAACTCATCCATAAAATGGAAGCAGATAGCAAAGTGGATTAAAAATGAGACTCTTATGATATATGTTGTTTATAAGAAACACATTTAAGGCAGAGAGATACACACAGAATAAAGGTAAGGAGTTGGAGCAGAATTTAATATGCTTTAGCTTAAGTAAAAAAAGCAAGAGGAATAATCATAATCTCAGATACAGCTAAAGCAAAAATAGATTTCATTAAAAGAGATAAGGAAGGAAATTGCATCTTGATGAAAGGTACCACAAACAATGAAGTAATATCAATACTAAATATATATGCACCAAGTGGCATAGCCTTCAAATTTTTAAAGGAGAAATTAAATGAGCTATAGGAGGTAATAGATAGTAAAACTATATTAGTGAGGGGACCTCATTTTACCCCTCTCAGAACTGGAAAAATCTATCAAAAAATAAATAAAGTTGATGAGGTGAATGAAATATTAGAAAAATTAGACTTAATAGATTTCTGGAGAAAATTGAATGGGCATAGAAAGGAATATACCTTCTTTTCAGCAGTTTATGACACCTATACAAAAATTGACCCTATATTATGGCATAACTGCACAACCAAATGCAGAAAAGGAGAAATAATACATGAATCCCTTTATGATCAGAATATAATAAAAATAATAATCAATAAAGGACTATGGAAAAGCAAATTAAAATTAATTGGAAATGAAATAGTCTAATTCTTAAAAAGGGGGTGAGTCAAAGAACAAATTATAGAAACAATGATTTCATTTAGGAGATTGACAATGAGGACATCATATAAATGAAATTTACAGGATATAGTCAAAGTAGTACTTAGGGGAAATTTTATCTCTCTTAATTCATACATCAATAAAATAGAAAAAAGCAGATCAATTAATTGGGCATGCAACTAAAAATCTAGAAAAAACCCCAATTAAAGACCAAATTGGAAATACTAAAAATAAAAGGAGAAATTATTAAAATCAAAAGTAAGAAAACCATTGAATTAATAAATAAGATGAGTTGATTTTAGGAAAAAAATAAACAAAATAGATAGAACATTGGTTAATTTTGATTTACAAAAAAGAAAAAAGAAAACCAAATTACCAGTATCAAAAATGGAAAAGATGAATTCACCATCACTGGTGAGGAAATTAAAGCTATTTTGCCTAATTAAGTGCCAATACATCTGACAATCTAAATGAAATAGATGAATAGTTATAAAAATATAAATTTCCCAGATTATCAAAAGGGGAAATGAGGTATTTAAATAACCCCCTCTCAAAAAGAAATCAAACACACCATCAATGAACTCCCTAAGAAAAAATTCTACAGGGCCAGAAGGATTCACAAATGAATTCTATCAAACATTTAAAGAACAATGAATCCCATTACTATTTAAAGTATTTGGGAAAATAGGCAAGGAAAGAATCTTACCAAATTCCTTCTATGATATAAATATGATGTTGATACCTATGACAGGAGGAGTAAAAACAGAGAGAATATTATAGGCCAATTTCCTTAATGCAAAAATTTAAAATAAATACTAGCAAATAGTCAACAGTAATATATTATAAGGATTAGCCACTTTGGCCAGATGGGATTTATGCCAAGAATACAGGGCTGGTTTAATATTTGGAAAAACTATCAGCTTAATTGACTATATCAACAAATATGTAGAGAATGAAGACAAATTTATAAGAATACATATTCCCCCAATTGACAAATGGTCAAAGGATATGAACAAGTAGTTTTCAACTTAAGAAATCAAAGCTATAAATAATCATATAAAGATGTTTTAAATCATTCTTGATCAGAGAAATGCAAATTAAAACAAATCTGAGGTACCACCTCATACCTATCTGATTGGATAATATGACAGTAAAAAAATGATAAATGTTGGAGGAGATGAGGTAAAATTGGGAAACTAATGCATTGTAGGTATTGTGTGAACCGATTTAATCATTCTGGAGAGCAATTTGTATCTATGCCTGAAGGGCTAAAAAACTGTGCATGTCCTTTGCTCCAGTGATACCACCACTAGGTCTATAACCCAAAAAGGTTAAAAAAAAAAAGTGGGGGAAAGGACCTATTTGTAAAAAAAAATATAGCAGCTCTTTTTGCATGGCAAAAAATTGGAAATTGAAGGGATGTCCATCAATTGAGGAATGGCTGAACAATTTATGATATATGTTGGTGATACAATATTAGCTGTGCTATAAGAAATGAGCAGAATGATTTCAGAAAAAGTTGGAAATACTTTCATGAACTGATGCAGAGTGAAATAAGCAGAAGCAGCACAGTAATAGCAATATTATATGATGATCAACTGTGAAAGACTTAGCTACTCTCAACAATAAGATGATCCAGGACGATTCTGAAGGACTTATGACAAAGAATGCCATCCATCTCCAAAGAAAGAATTGTTGGAATCAATGCAGGTCAAAGCATTTTGTTTTTCACTTTGGTTTATTTGTGTTTTTATTTTGGGGTTTGGATTTTATAAGATTTTTCACTTACAAAAATGAATCATATGGAAATGTTTTGCATGATAATATGTGCCTGATCCAGATTAAATTACTTGCCAGCTCCTGGAGTGGGGAGGGAAGAAGGGAGGAAGACAATTTGGATCATCTATCTTTGGAAAACTTATGTGGAAATTTATTACATGTATTTTCAATCAATCAGTCAATCAATCAATAAGTCTTTCTTTGCTTATTTTCACAAGTAAATTACATGATATTGGAATTCATTGTTCCTTAGATTTTTGATACAATTGACTTCTGAATCCATCTGATCCAGGAGATTTTTTTTTTTTAGGGAGCTCAATGAAGATGTATTCAATTTGTTTTTCTGAGATAGGGTTATATAAGTATTCTCTTTCCTCTTCTTTTAATCATGGCAATTTATATTTTTGTAAATACTCAATCCATTTCGCTTAGATTGTCAGATTTGTTGACGTATATTTGGCCAAAAATACCTCCTAATAATTGCTTTAATTTTCACTGATAAATTTTCCCATTTCATTTTTGATACTGGTAATTTGGTTTTCTTCTTTCTTTTTTAAAAATCAAATTAAACAATGGTTTGCCTATTTTTATTGTTTTTCAATAAAACCAGCTTATAGTTTTATTTTAGTTAAATCATTTTCTTATTTTGAACTTTATTGATTTCTCCTTTGATTTTTCAGCATTTTAAATTTGGTATTTAATTGGAAAGTTTTTGTTTACTCTTTTTCTAGCTTTGTCTTAATTGCACACTCAGATCATTTATCTTTTTAAAAATTTCATTATTAGATATATACACTTTCCTTAAAGTATTGTTTTGACTTTATCACATAATTTTTTATATATTGTCTCATTGTCTCAAATGAATTTATTGATTGTTTCTGTTATGCTTCATCTGAGGTTGAAAAAAACCCAGAGGTAGCAATCATGATTGTAGACAAAACAAAAGCAAAAATTAAAGACTTAAGAAAACGAGTTAAGTAGGAAAACTACATGTTACTAAAAGATACCATACACAATGAAATATGATCATTACTAAACATATATGAAATAAAGGACATAATGGCCAAATTCTTAAAGAAAAAGTTAAATATTTTGTTCTTTGATCTACTCATTCTTTGGGATTAGATTTTTTTAGTTTTTAATTAAGGTTTAATTTCTATTTCCATGGCCCTTTATTAAATATAATTTTATTGTCTTTTGGCCTGAAAAGGATGCATATACTATTTCTGCTTTTCTGCATTTGGTTGTGAAGTTTTATGCCTTAATACATGGTCAATTTTTGTGAAGATGCCATGTATCACTGGAATAAAGCATACTTCTTTCTATTGCCATTCAAATTTCTCCAGAGGTCTATCATGTGTACCTTTCCTAATATTCTTTTCATCTTCTTAACTTCTTTATGGTATATTTTACGATTAGATTTATTTAGTTCTGAAAGAGGAAAGTTGAGGTCCCCCATTAGTATACTTTTACTGTTTATTTCCCCCTGTAAATCAATGAATTTTTCCTTTTTTAAAATAACCCTTACCTTCCATCTTAGAATCAATACTGCTTATTGGTTTCAAAGCAAAAGAGCAGTAAGACCTAGGCAATGGGTGTTAAGTGACTTGCCCAGGGTCACACAGCTAGGAAGTGTCTGAAGTCAGATTTTAACCCAGGACCTTTCGTCTCAAGGTCTAACTCTTGATCCATTGAGCCACTTAGATGACTGCCATTTAACTTTTTCTTTAAGAATTTGGCTATGTCCATTAGTACATATATGTTTGTTGTTGATATTATTTTAATGTTTATGTATCTATTAGTAATATATGGTTTTCCTGCTTGTCTCTTTTTCTTAAGTCTTTAATTTTTGCTTTTGATTTTTCTGATATTTTGATTGCTACCTGCTTTTTCCCCCTACCTTAGATGAAGCACAATGATTCTGTTTCAGCTTCTTATTTTTTAATGTGTGTGTTTTCTTTTTTCAAGTATATTTCTTATAAACAGCATGTCATTGAATTCTGGTTTCTAATTCATCGTGCAATCCACTTCAATTTTTGGGTGAGTTCATCCATTTTACATTTACAGTTATTATTAACTGTGTATTTCCCTCCATCCTATTTTCCCTGTTTATCTTTCTCTCTCTTTTCCTCTTGCTCATCCTCAAAAATCTGTTTTGATTCTGACTACTACCTCCCTTAATCTTCCCTCCCTTCATCCCTTTTCTGCGTTTTTTTCTCTTCTTTCCTTTTTACTTCCTGATAAGGTAAAATAGATTTCTACACCCAACCAAATGTATATTTCATTCTTTTTAAGTCAATTCCAATGAGAGTAAAGTTCAAGTGTTGCCAGACACCATCCATTTTCCCTTCTATTATAAAAGTTCTTTCTTTTATGCCTCTTTTGTGAGACAATTTCCCCCATTCTTTCTTTCTTCCCCCCTTCTCACAGTGGATTCCTCTTACTTATTTCTTAATTTTATTTTTTTGAAGTTATCCCATCTTAGACAACTCATACCCATGTTATCTGTCTATGTATATTTCTTCTAACTGCCCTAATAATGATAAAGTTCTTAGACATTCCAGTTATCATCTTCTCATATAGGAAAGTGAGCAACTTGGTGGCACAGTGTAGAGTGCTGGGCTTGGAGTCAAGACCGACCTGTGTTCAAATCTGCCTGTGACATTTCCTAGTTGTGTGACCTTGGCCAAGTCACCCAACCCTGTTGGTCACAGTTTCCTCCTCTTTTCAATGATCTGGAAAAAGAGACTGCAAATAATATCTTTGCCAGGAAAACCTCAAATAGGTTCACAAAGAGTTGGATATGACTGAAACAACTGAATAACAATGTAGGAATATAAGCATTTTAACTTTATTGATTCCCTTACGATTTTTCTTTTAAGTTGATCTGTTTATACTTCTCTTGAGACTTGTATATTTGAAAGCCAAATTTTCCATTCAGTTCTGGTCTTTTCATCAGGAATGTTTGAAAGTACTCTATTTCATTGACTATGCATTTTATTCCAGAAGGATTATAATTAGTTTTGCAGAATAGATTATTCTTGGTTGTAATCCTCACTCATTTGCCTTTTGATATATTATTATTCCAAGCCCTCTGATCTTATAATGTGGAAGTTACTAAATCTTGTGCGGTACCGATTATGGCTCCATTATATTTGAATTGCTTCTTTCTGACTGCTTACAACATTTTCTCCTTGACCTGGGAGTTTGGATTTAATATTCCTTAGAGTTTTCATTTGGGGATCTCTTTGAGGAGGTGATTGGTGGATTATTTCCATTTCTATTTGGTTCTAGAATATCAGGGCAGTTTTCTTTGATATTGTCTTGAAAAATAATGTCTAGGCTTTTTTTTTTTAACCCTTGTACTTCGGTGTATTGTCTCATAGGTGGAAGATTGGTAAGGGTGGGCAATGAGGGTCAAGTGACTTGCCCAGGGTCACACAACTGGGAAGTGGCTGAGGCCGGGTTTGAACCTAGGACCTCCCGTCTCTAGGCCTGACTCTCACTCCACTGAGCTACCCAGCTGCCCTCTAGGCTTTTTTTTCCTTGACTTTCATAATCTAATAGTTCTTTGAGAAAAAAAAAACCTTTATCTTCTGTCTTAGAATCCATACTTTGTATTGGTTCCAAGACAAAAGAGTGGTAAGGGCTAGGCAATGAGGGGTTAAGTGATTTGCTCAGGGTCACCCAGCTAGGCATTGTCTGAGGTAACATTTGAGTTCAGGACACCTTACCTCTAGGCCTGGTTTTCAATACAATGAGCCACCTATCTGCCCCCATATCCTAAATTATTCTTAATTTGTCTCTCCTGGATCTATTTTCCAGATTAGTTTGTTTTTTCCAATGAGATATTTCACATTTTCTTCTATTTTTTTGTTCTTTTGATTTGATTTTATTGTTTCTTGTGACTAATGGAATAATTAGATTCTAGTTGTCCAATTCTAATTTTTAGGAAATTATTTTCTTCTGTGAATAAAAATTCTTTTTTTTCTGTACCTCTTTTTTTATTTGGCCAATTCTATTTTTATGATGTTATTTTCTTCGGGATTTTTGTGCCTACTCAATCAATTTGCTGATTGTTTTTTACAATTTTCCTGCATTACCATCAGTTCTTTTCCCAAATTTTCCTCTATTCCTCACATTTAATTTTTAAAAGTCTTTTTTGAACTCTTCTTGGAATTCTTTTTGGTCCTATGACCAATTCAAAATTTTCTTTAAAGCTTTGTATGCCAGTGTTTTGACTTTGTTGTCTTGAGTTCATGTCTTGATCTTCCTTGTCACCATAGCAACTTCCTATAATTATGTTCTCTCTCTTTTTAAAAAAAAACTAATTTTTGCAACTATTTTTTTGATTTTTAACTTTATGTTAAAGTTGGACTCTCTTCACTGGGTGGAGAGGGTCCTGTCCCAAATTTTGGATTTTTCATGTTGATGTTTTCAGAGATACTTCTAGGAGTCTATAGGTTTGGTTCTTCCAAGGCAGCATGATCTAAGGATAGGTATGTTCATTGCTTTCCTGGCCTGTGGTCTTGTCTTTATTTAGAAAGGACCTTATTCCCCTGTTTCCACCAGCACTCCTGACACTGAGCCTGTGACCAGGTCCCACACTCTGTGGCACCCACAATTGCTAATTCTCCCCTCTGTTTCAAAATTGAGACCCTCTGTTGTGAATGACCGGAAGCACTCCTGTCCTCTGGAACCACAACCAGGACACCTGCTCTCCTGAAGCTGCAATTATCACTCTTTTTGGCCCTGGAACTGTGTATGATCAGTACAATAGGGTCCTGAAGGCAGTACCAGCAGAGTCCCCTGTAATCTTCTTCTGACCAGTTGTCTGATGTTCCCACTGCCTTTTGGCTGAGAGCTGCCAGTATAGCCACCTCCAAGACTTGTTGCTCTGCCCACAGCTTTTGCTGGGCAGTCTGTGCTATTCCAGGCTTGACCACCCCTCTGGTGAGATAGATCTTTCCTGCAGACTTATAAAGTTGTCTTGGAATAGAAAATTGTTTTACTTGATCTTTTGTTGGTTCCACCACTCTAGAATTTGACTTGAAATATTATTTTAAAGCTGTTTAGGGGGATTTGGGAAAGTTTGACTGAATGTTTCTCTACCCCACCTTCGTGGTTCCACCTTTCAGGCATTTACATTCTAATGAGGGAAGACAACACTTAAAAAGAAGCTAGAAAATCTCCAAATCTCCTTAAAAAGGAAATGAAAATTTTTGACAACACTACAAAAAAAAGACATAAAGATTTGAACATCAAAGGAAAATGTTGTAAGTAGGGACTTAATAGAACTCTATTGTAGTTATACTAGACTCATTTATTGAGGATGTAATGAGGTATTTTGGAAAACCTTACTATTCAAGGTTAACAAAGAGTGTTGCGATAGATGTGACATATGGATTATCCATTTTCAAAGAACTGTAACACATTTAATGCTAAAATTGTACTGAAAAAAAAAAAAGAAAGCATGAAAGGAGGATGGGAAAGGAAGGTAGGAGGAAAAGGCTGCTGGGGAGAAGATGGAAAAGTATGAAGAATCAGGAGGGGAGGCACGAGAAAAGTGAGCAGATCAGGAAATGGTGGCCCAGGGCAGCAATTCACCAATCCCAGGAGCAGTGGACTTATGCTGGTTTTGTGACTGTGGGTAAGTCTCTCCCCTTCTCAGTAACTCTGGCAGTTCTCCAAGATTATAAACTACAGATTATATATTGATCTACATCCGAAGAAGAAATTTCCTTGCTGGGAGGTCCCTATACCAATGAGATAACATTCACACCCACACATGTATGCTACACATCTGTGCCACTTAGTACTTGTGTAACCCTGGAGAGATCGTTATTCCTCTTTGGGTCTCAGTTTCCTTATCTGTAAAATGAACGTGTTAGACTAATTTGTCTTTAAGGTCTCTTCCATCTCTATGATGACTCTCAGGGGCCTGAGCTCCTGACCCTTACTAGTCTTCTGTACCAGCCAAATGACCAGAAAATGCCAAGCATGCCTCCAACAAAGGGATTCCTTCCCACACCCAAGAAACACAGCTGCCAGTTGTTTCTGAATGACCGAGGAGGGAGCCCTGCCAGGCTCCCAGGCTCCATAAGCACAAGAGACTCTTGCCAGAGGGATGGTAAGTTTTCAATCTGGATCGATCCCAGCCAAGGGCGGAGGGAAGGTAACACCCACCCCTTCCCCTGCCAGAGGGTAACTCTCTTCCTGGTACTGCCTGCCTGTGTAGCCCAGCTGGGTTTCTTCCATCGTTCAGAAGGTTTTAAACAAGTATTTTTAGGCTTCTTCCTTGGAAATAGGCTGCCTAGTCATGACCCACGCCCAGGATGCTGTTTAGACCTCGGAGACTCCAACTAGACTGAAGCTCTGGGCCCGTTCTGGGGAGGAAGAAAAGCCGAAAGAAGGATTCGTTGCCTGGTTGAATGAAGAGACAGAAGGGCTGTCATTTGGAACAGGTGAGTGTCCCAGCTTGGCCTCAGGGCATCTCCAGCCAGTGGCCAGTCTGCATCGAGCTCCCCCTCAGCTCCCCATTGCCTGTTATTAGAGCTGCCTTGACTAATAAGCTGTAGATTTTAAAATCAATATTCAATATCTCCAAAGTACAATATTTATAAAGATTTATTAATATTTAATTAGAGAGCTAGAGAACACAGGGAGCTCTCACTACTCGTGTGGAAGAGAAGCGTTACCCAAAACTATATACGGTCACATAAAAGACGCAGGTAAACAGAAAGGAAAAGGGAATTTTGGGGTGAAGGAAGAATTCTGGGAGATAAAGTCTAAAGGATATAAAATTTCCACTTACACAAACTTGTCACCAAGCTCCCTTGACTAAGAATGCTTAGTTGACCAAAACAAGCATTCTGTGCCAGGCTGAGCCCACACTTGCTTTACCCTGACCCGGCCCTTTCCAAGAGGAGCCCCCAGATGGATGAAGCTGCCCCTTCATGGGGTTTCTCACAAGGAAGTAGCCATCCTTTGGTCTTGAATCCTGGCGGGCAGAAAAACCCAACAGGTTTCAACCTAACGGGTGCAAAACATCACAGGCTGCACAGAGCTCCGTCCTGCTGGGATTATCTGGTACATATGTGTGTTTGGTAGAGGGAACTGGGCAGAAGAGACTTTGAACTTGAAGCTTCCAGCCTTGGCAGGGATCCCAGAAACTCACTGAGGCATATCCAGTCCACAGATGGTAAGATATTTATTGGGGATGGTTGGATATGGGATTGGCCAGTCGAGGGGAGGATGCTGGAATGGCCTTCTTAGGGATTCTTTCTGAAAAAGGAGAGAAATCTGTTTAAGATGGCGTGGTGAGAAGAGAGGGAGTCAGGCAGGCAGAGCTACACAGAAAGAGAGAGAGACGGAGGCAGAGATAGAAATAGAGAGAATCAGATGGAAAGAGAGTCAGAGATGGCGAGCGGTGTGTGTGTGTGTGTGTGTGTGTGTGTGTGTGTGTGTGTGTGGTCACTTGAGGACCAGCTCAGACAAGATTAGACTCATTAACAGAAGATTGACAACCAAGTAATTAATGTTTCGGCAACAGATGCTTGTGAAAACTGACCATCTAGCAGGGAGGTTGCCATCTGTATTAGTGGAGGGCGTAAATAGACCAAAGAAATGCAAATAAAATATCAAGGTATCGATTGTCCAGCAGGACTGAGTTTTTAAGCCCATTGCCCGCTGCCCAGAAGGTCAGGAAGCCTCTTCTAACCTTTGTCAAGTGGCTCTCCCCTCCAAGGATCCTCTCCCACAAGGAGGGTTCTCTTGTCTTCTGAGGACCTTTTGGACCCTTATCTACTGGCAACTGCCATTAGGGACCGTGTGATCTTTAACTTCACTTAGAAGATTGTGTGGGAAAATGGAAAGAAATAGAGGACCTCAGCTCAAATTCTGGAATACTATCTTTGTGACCTTGGGGAAGTCCCTTAACTTCTTCCTCATCTGAAAAATGAGGTGTTTGGAATGATTAAGCCGTAAAGTTCCTTCAATTTCTAGATGAGGAAACGGAGACAGGCCAATGTTAAATGACTAGCCCAAAGTCATATAGCTAACGAGTGAGGCAATTCAGCCATTTTATCCCTTCTTCATCTAGCTGTGAATTGTCCTTCTAAAATTCTGCATTGTGCATTCTAGAACCCGAAGGAAACTCAGAAGTCATTTATTCTAATCCCCTTGTTATACAGATGAGGAAGCCGAGGCACAGGGCAGTTAAATGACTTGTCCAAGGTAAAAAAAAAAAGTAGTTAATGAGAGCTGGGATTTGAACTCAGATCCTCTGATGGCTACTTCCAAGGTTACCACCAACCTCAAGTTACCCAGGCTCCCAACATTGATGTGAGCCTCAGGTCTTCCCTCTCACTTCCCATATTGAATCAGTTGTCCAGTCTTGTCATCTCTCTCCTCATGACATTCTCATATATACCTCCTTCCCCTTATGACTTTGCCCCTACCCCGGTGCTGACCCTCATCACCTCACATTTGGACTCTTGCAATATCTGCCGGAGGCTCTGCTTGCCTCAGTCTCTCCCCACTCAGTCCATTCTCCACCCAGCTGTCAAATCGGTCTTGCTCGCTATATTTTAGAGACCTTTATCAGAGAATATGCAGTAAAGAACCCATTTTCTTGCTTCCCCCCCTCTAACTTTAGCTGTATTAATTTTTAATTTTATATAATCAAAATGATCTGCTTTATCTCCTGTGAACCTCTCCATCTCTTTCTTATTGGGCCATGAACTCTCCCCCTCTCTATAGCTCTTGACAGGTAGTTTCTTCTGCGTTCTACTACTTTACTCGTGATAGGATACTTTATGTACCTATTTTGAGCTTAGTATATGGTATGAGACTATGCTCTATGCCTTGTTTCTGCTGGATTGCTTTCCATTTTTCTCCCTCTAGTGTTTGTTGAATAGAGCATTCTTGCCCCCAAAGCTGAGATCTTTGGGTTTATCAGACTTTAGGTTTCGGTGCTCAGTAGCAGCCTGGGACACCTGAACTCAGATCTAGGGACTACTTCTGCCGGTTGGGGCTCCTCCATTGGTCTACCACTCTATTTCTCATCTCATACCAGAGTCTTTACCCCTTTGTGCTAGAGGCTGGGACTGGAGCTCCCAACCTGCTCTTGGTTTTAGATAGATACATCACTCCCTCCTGCTCTAGCTCCCAGGTAAGAGCAGTCACCAAAGATGGAGCAAGCCAGAAGTGCTCTTTCCTGTTTAAATTGATGGAAACCCCTTTCACTGCTATCATGAGGCTAAGGAACCAAAAGAGATTTTGCTTTATTGTCCTCAAGCACCTGAGTCCTTGAGGACTTGGCCAGCACCTATGGTTGACCACAGACCACAGGATGGGCAGGTAAGCCCATGCTCCTGGGAAGTGCCCTTGCTCACATTCAAGAAGGAGGACCAGATAATGGACTGATGGAGCAGTGGAAAATACACTGGAGTTGAAGTCAGAGGACTTGGGTTCAAATCCTGACTCTAACCTTGAATAAATGATCTACCCTCCTTAGGCTTCAGGTTCTTTATTTGTAAAATGAGCAAGTTGGATTCGATGACCTCTAAAATCACTTTCATCTCTGCTCCTCTGCTCCACTCTTTAGTTAAAAAGCAGCACTGAAGGGAATAGCAGGGTCATTGCTGGACCGTCCGATGTCTGCCTAAGGGAAGCTATTAATAGGACCATCTTGGCATTGGCATTCATCTGCTGTAATGCGACCCATCAGTAAACCCACTGATTTCCTCTAATGGGTCAAAACAAACAGATATGCCCAGGATGGCAGCAGCCCAGTTGTCTAAGTATAACGTTCAGAACTTTAATAAATGGAAAGTAAGGAATGTTTGAGGCCAACTTCCTCCCTGGGTGGTGCCACCCCAGAGATGCCAGTGTGTGTGGCCTTGAGAGCCCCTTTGTCCAAGGCTGGGGAGGGGTAGCCCCTTCCCAACAAGCCCTCATTCCCAAAGCCCTCTCACTCCTCTTCTCCAGTCACGTAGATGAGCCGCCCAGCAATCTCAGCATGGAGATCTGACTACTCGCTCTATAGCCTGTAATTTTCACATTTCTGGCCATTGCTGAGATAATTCAGAAGATCAACTGAGTTCAGCTTTCTGTTTGTTTGTGTTTTCTGTTTCTCCTCTCCTCTGGTGACCCAGATCCCCAAAGAGGCAGCTCATCCCTTTGATTCCGTTTGCTTTTTCTGAAAACAATTTTTTTAATGGAATGTCATGGAGACCAGGCCAGGTGACCAAGATCCCAGGGTTCTTTGCTAATTCTGAATTCATCAGGCTGCCTTTCTGGCTTGGAGGGGCTGCACGGATGCTCCTATCCTACATGGCTGGGGGTCATCCTTGGAGGACCTTCTTTGCCCCAAGAAGGAAACCAGGGCTACCTCATGGAGCTGGAGGCTTTGTGTCCCTGCTCCAACTTGGTGCCTGGCCTGGGACAGCCTGAAGAATGTGCTTGTCAGAAGTGGAGAGTCCACTGAAGGGGCAGAAGGGGCAGCTGGCAGTTTGTAGGCTGGGAACTCTGAGGAAGAAGGAAAGAGGGAAGCGTCACACTCACACTTGCCCAGGAGTTCTCTTGGTGGCTGGAAGGAGTTCCTGAAGGTCAAGGGCAGCTTTTTCACTCCTGGCTTCCATTTTGTATTTGGCCTCAGAGGTGTTGTTGGCATTTTCAGCTGGTCTTGGGGAAGAGCTCTTCCATCCAGAGTGTGTTCCTTGATTTTGTTTTGGACTTTTTAATGAGGCAGATCCTCCTTCTGACATTATCTGTGTGACCCGGGGCAAGCCATTCACGGACCTCCTTTTCCTCATCCATAAAATGGGATGATGCCTGGAGTACCTACCTCGTGAAAACTACATGATGTAGTGGCTGAAGCATTGGACTTGGCTTCACATCCTGCCTCATTTACTAACTGTATGCCTCTAGGCAAGACATCTGTCCTCTTGGCCTCGATTTCCTCATCTGTAAAATAGGGACAAAATACTTTAGAGGGTGGTTATGATATATGTAACATATACACATCCCTCATATTCTTTAGAGCTAATGTGTGACCCTGTGTGTTACCAAAACTGAGCCACACCTCAGAGACTCTCTAATTCCATTCGATCGATTATTAGCACTGTCCCAGGGCTGGAGATGCAAAGACAAAAATGAACTAGTTTTGGTGCTCAGAGAGCTTCCAGGTGCTTTGTGATGGCTTTGCCTGGGGTGAACAAGAAATATTTGAGACCTGGAGGAAGGAAAAAGAACTGTAGAGATGCCCTTTGTCCAATTCTTCCATTTTACGGATGAATAAACAGAGGCCCAGAGATGTGTGGTCACTTTCTGAAGATCACCCAGCAGCAATTAATTGGTCACAGAGCTGGGTTTGAGCTCCCATCCTCCCACTGTAATTTTCCTGTAATCTCTCCACGATCCTCCTTTCCAAAAGCCGTCCTTGGTGACAAATATGGAAGCAAAGAGCAGAGAAGGTACCCTAGAAGAAACTTCAACTCAGGGCAAGGAAGTGGCTTGCTCAGAGGCACAAAATGGTGCCAGGACTCCAGGTTCATCTTCTGCTTCCTAGAGCATGCTTATTCTGCCACATCACTCTGGAACATCTGTTCCATTCCAACTTTCTGGCTGTTTTCCATTCCAAACACCTGGACAAGTCCTCAGCGTGTACTGTAAATTAGGACAACACGTGCTCCTTCAGGTGGTAAAGAGATCCTGATGGGCAGGGACCTCGCTGAAGACATCTTTGCCCAGTCACTAGCATGACGTCCCACATGAGATACTTTCCTAAGTTGCAAGCCCATGAGGGCAGGGAGGGGGGTGTCATGTCTCAACTTTGGACCTCCTCCAGAACCCAGCTTGGCATTTTACTCCCAGTGGGAGTTTCACCCATTTACTGGATGCAATAAACAGGTTCCTAGCCAGACTTGGTCATTCGCCGAGTGACCTTGGGCAAGTCACATCTCTCGGACACTCAGTTTGCTCATCTATACAGAGAAGGGGTTCGATTCTGAGATCCCTTTCAGTTTTTGATCTCTTGTCCTGTTGTGCCATGATTGGTGGCATGTCGCTGATGACAGAGACATTGAGCTGAGGGAAGACGGGGAGGTCTTGGAGAAGGACCACGATCGTGGGTGATGGTCCTTTTCTAGGAGGGTCCTCTCCATGTGTTTCCTTGATGTCAGCATGGAGGCCAGATAGGGAGGTGGGCAGGGGAAGAGCAGGAACATAGGCTCAGAATAAATGGGGAAGTCATGTGTCTAGGGGCATGGCTCCGACTTCTCCTCCTGTCCCGGCAGAGTTGGGCCATGAGGAATCCTGAGGGGGTATCAAGAGGAAGTGAGCCTGGGGGCCAGGCTGGATATGGGCCGAGCTCCGTTTTCAGGTCTGCCCCTGACCCCAGCACACACCTGCCTCCTCTGAGCCCTCTCTCCTGTGGCTTTGCCTGTCTTTGACATAAATCCTGCTGGGAAGGAGACCAGTTCCCCGTGTGACTGGGGCTTTGACGCTGACATTTAACGGGCAATCTCAAGCAGCTGCCAAATGGCATGTTTTCATCCTGTTGAAAAAACATCGTGTTAACCTTTCAGTCACCGGGTTTCCCCTGCCCAGTGCAAGCTGGGGAAAGCAGCATCTCTTGGGTAGGAGATGCAGGGGAAGGACAGTAGCCAGTGGACTCTTTGCTTATTGGCTTGGCTGCCTGAAGACAACAGCCTCAGACACTTACTAGCCATGGGACCCTGGATGAGTCTCTTAACCCCGTTTGCCTCAGTTTCCTTATCTGTAAAATGAGCTGGAGAAGGAAATGGCTAACCACTCCAATATCTTTGCTCACAAAACCTGAAATGGGATCATGAAGAATTGAACATCACTAAAATGACTGAACAATAACAAAATGGAGGCATTTGGAGATTTGCTTAGAGCTTGTAAGTGCAGGAGACAAAATTTGCACTCAGGTCTTCCTGACTTCAGGCACTGGACCACCTGGCTTCCTTTAATGCCTAGTAAGTGAACTTCCCGGATGATTTCTTGGAAAAGGCAGAGTGGCAACCAGGGCAAAACCAGTTGGGCATGGTTTGAGGTGGGTAGATAGTAGAAGGTTGTGCTTGATAAGGTGAGCCCCCATGGATGAAATTGCACCAGAAGAGGAGGTAGCTCTCTCTTTGTCCACAGGGATGATGGAGGAGAAGGCAGGCTCGCCAAGAAGGATGCTCTGGTAAACGGAATCCTTTGTGGGTAGCGGGGAGGCAATCTGGGCAAGGTGCTAAACAGAGGACCAAAAATGAGATGGTGAGCAAGGTGCGGTGTGGGCATATCCTGGCACGAAACCTCATTGACTCCATCTTGCTCTGGGGGAAAAGGAGCAGGTTGAGACCAGAATATTCCCATCACTCCCAAGGAGCACACTCTTCTTCTCTTTGCTAGGCTCCTACTTAATGGTATTTACTTATCTCTGGAGTTGGTGAGAGGAGCAATGGGCCAGTTTCCTCTGATCCCAGGGCAGTGGGAAACCAGAGGCAGCTGGACCTCCAGCCTATTTAGCTCTCATATAAATAAATGTGCCAGAGCTGAGTCACTGTGATCAGGGGTGACGTCCCTCCCTCTACTCTGAACATGTCCTTTTCATGAAATCCCTCGGCCAGAGCCCCTTGCTTCTGAGTAGCTGAAAGGCCTGGGAAACTGTGCCAGGCAGAAGCCAGATGGCACCAGGGTCGCTGATGAGGAGCTGCCATAGTTGTTTTCTTCATGTTTTTCACAACACAGGGAAGTGATTTTTCTATTTCTGGCTCTTAAAGCGCCCTCGTGTGTGTCTACATTGTAATAACATATTAGACTCTTCCAAGGATAGATGATAAAAATATAGACAGATACATCAATTACAGATGATGGAAATGTAAATAGAGAGATGGATGCTATGAAGGTAGATGAATAGAAAGGTAGAGAGATACCTAGGCAGATATGTAGATGATAAAAAGGTTCATAGATAATGGAAAAGAGAGATAGATAGACAGACAGATAGATGGATGGATGGATAGAAAATAGATACATAAACAGACAAACAATAGAAAGGTAGATAGTGTAGATAAGAAAGCTAGATAGATGATCGAAAGGTAGATAGGCAGGTACATGATAGAAGGCTGGATACTCAGACAATAGGAAAGTAGACAGACAGACAATAGATAAATAGATCAGAGACACAGAGAGAACATTTATCAAGTGTCTACTCTTTGTCGGGTACTGTGCTAAGTTCTGGGATTTCAGATACTAGCAAAAGAAACATAGCCGGGGGCAGCTGGTTAGCTTAGTGGATTGAGAGCCAGGCCTAGAGACGGGAGGTCCTAGGTTCAAATCTGGACTCAGACACTTCCCAGCTGTGTGACCCTGGGCAAGTCACTTGACCCCCATGGCCTACCCTTACCACTCTTCCACCAAGGAACTAATACACAGAAGTTAAGAGTTTAAAAAAAAAGAAAGAAAGAAAGAAAAAAGAGCCTCTGCCCTCAAGAAGCTCATGTTTTTTTCCAATATTATTTATTTTTAAATATTCTTCAAAAAAATTTTTATTGCCAAAAATCCCTCCCTCACCCATTGAGAAAGCAAGCAATAGATCAATTATACTTGAGAAATCATGAAAAAGTTATTTCCATATTCATCATAATGCAAAAAAGCAAGAAAAATTAAATGAAAAACTTTACTTCAATGGATACTCAGTACATTAGTTCTCTTTCTCAAAGCAGATAGCATTTGTCAACATGAGTCCTTTGGAATTGTCTTAGATCATTGTATTGTTGATAATAGTTAAGTCATTCACTTTTTAAAAAAAAAAAAACCCTTAACTTCTGTGTATTGGCTTATAGGTAGGTGAAAGAGTGGTAAGGGTGGGCCATGGGGGTCAAGTGACTTGCCCAGGGTCACACAGCTGGGAAGTGTCTGAGGCTGGATTTGAACCCAGGACCTCCCATCTCTAGGCCTGACTCTCCATCCACTGAGCCACCCAGCTGCCCCCAAGTCATTCACTATTGATCAGTATACAATATTGCTGTTACCATGTATAGGGTTCTCCTGGTTCTGCTTACTTTTCTTTGCATCATGTCATGTAAGTCTTCACAGGTTTTTCTGAAACATCTTGCTCATCATTCCTTTTAGTGCAATAGTATTCTTTCATCATCACATTCCATTACTTGTTCAGCCATTCCCCAACTGATAAACATCCCTTCAGTTTCCAATTCTTTGCCACCACAAAAAGAACTGCTATAAATATTTTTGTTTTGCTTTTTTTCTTTGATCCCTTTGGGAGTACAGACCTAGTAGTGGAATTGCCGGGTCAAAGGGTCGGCACCGCTTTATTTGGGAATAGTAAGGCCCTTATGTTCTAATGGGAAAAGACAGTACATAAGTTTGGAAGAGAGTGTCCACAGAGGGGCAAAGTGGAAAAACAATCGAGCATCAGAAGCTGAGCTGAGTTACATAAACTTTAAAAGTATAGAACTACAGTTCAACATGGTATCTTTTCTTGCTTATGGAAAAGCTGTGGAGTTCCAACCCCTATTTTCTTTTGTTTTAATTGACATTTTAATTTTATTAATATTTTTATATTGAATACAATATGTTATCATCATTATTATATATTATTGCTTATTATANGAGGAGAAGTTACGGGGAGCCGGGAGGGGAGACCTTTTATGTGAGCATCTGGGTCTGGTTGTAAAACCTGACTTCAGTCTCGGGAAAGATGGTGTTGATCTTGAATGGGCAGCCTGGGATTGAGCTGTTTTATTATTCCCCTACTCGTGGGGGACAGGAGCAGGACAGATTTATCCATCGGAAATCCTTGGTATTAGGGAAGAATGCAGGATTTGGAGCTAGAGAGGCTGTGTTTGAATTTGCGCTCTCTTACTGTGCCATCCAGGACAACAAGTATCCTCACTTTCCTGGGCCTCCATTTCCTTATGTGTAAAATGAAAATCAGGATATTTGACTCTAGGGAGTCTATGATTGAAGGAGGATTCATCTGAGACTTTTCCTTCTTTTTACTTTCCCTAAAGAAGGCTCCATGATCTTGGCTTTCTTATGGCTGCTTTTGGTCAGCCACTGAGCCTTTTTGCAGCTTTGGGCAAGTCACAGAATTAGCATTTGGAGCTGGGAGGGATCTGAAAGGCCACCCAGTCCAATCCCCTTGCTTTATAGACTTGGAACCTCTCTCCTCCCCCATACCTTGTGTATTGCATCTGGGGATTTATTTTTTTATTCTATTTATTTTTATTGTATTGTATTATTTACATTTTGTGTCTGTGTATATGCGTACACATTGCTTCCTCCCAATAGAATGTAAGCTCCTTGAGGTCAGGGGCTCTTTCATTTTTACCTTTGTATTCCCATCGCCCTGAAACATGGAGACACTCCATCAGTGCCTCCTGATTAATGTCTGTTGACTGATGGAGTCTAACGCCTTCTTACTGCAGATGAGGAAGCTGAGGCTAAAAGAAAGGAAGAGACTTGCCCATGGTCACACAAGTCACGGAGTCAGGTAGTCAGCAAACCTTTATTAAGTGCCTAGGATGTGCTGTGCATTGTGGGAAGTGCTGGGGATAAAACAGTCTCTGCTCTCCTGGAGCTCATAGTCCAGTGAGGGAGTCATGGCAACAACTATGTATAAACAAACAAAATATATATTATATATCACATATAATATGTACACACACATGTACACATGTACAGATATAAAGCTAGAAGGCAAAGAAATCTATGATACATACACATATCTTATAAACTATATGGTACATACAGATGTATATGAGATAGATGGAGAGATGATAAGTAAATGGATAGATGGATGGGTAAAAGGATAGATGGATAGACAGATATATGGATAAATGGATAGATGAGTAGATGGAAAGAGAGGATGATCAGGCAGACATACATACATACATACATACATACATACATACATATAGACAGGCAGACAGATAGATAGATAGATAGATAGAAGGATGGATAGAAGATTAGACAGATGGATAGATAGATAGATAGATAGATAGATAGATAGAAGGATGAATAGAAGATTAGACAGACAGACAGACAGACAGATAGATAGATAGAAGGATGGATAGAAGATTAGACAGACAGACATAGATAGATAGGTAGATAGATAGAAGGATGGATAGAAGATTAGACAGACAGACAGACAGATAGATAGAAGGATGGATAGAAGATTAGACAGACAGACAGACAGACAGATAGATAGATAGATAGAAGGATGGATAGAAGATTAGACAGACAGACAGATAGATAGACAGGATAGATAGAAAGATGAATAGAAGATTAGACAGACAGATAGATAAGTATAGATAGATAGAGCTGGAATTTGAACTCAAGTCCTGTGACTCTAAGTCTAATATTCTCTCTATTCATTTAGCATTTAAGAAGTTAAAAATGCTTATTGACTGAAAACTTGCCTATTAATGGAATGGGTAAAAAACATCCTTTTCCTCTGCAGCTAGATGGCACAGTGGATGGAGTTTTGTACCTGGAGTCAGAAAGAACTGAGTCCTAATTCTGCCTTTGACACTTACTAACTGTGTGGCCCTGGACTAGTCACTTAATCTCAGTTTCTTTATTGGTAAAATGAGGATAAAAATAGCACCTGCCCCCGGCCCCCCAGTTATTGTGAGGATCCAGTGAGATAATTCTTAGAAAGCCTTCCAACACTGTATATCTTGCTATTATTACAATGTAAAGCATTGTGGTGAGACATATTCCCAAACCTCATCTTAACTTTGGGGTCTCCCATTGAACCCCCTTCCTTCTCGCAGCCCCGGGAGTGACGCTTACTCCCTCCCCTTCATCCCTAAACAGGTCTGGCCAGAGATGAAGAAGAGCTAAAGCGAATATTCCATAAATGAAGGACAAATCACCGGAGACTCCAGATCCGATTCCATGCCACGTTTTGTGCTCCGTGTTTATGTCTGCCTGGCTCCTCATCCCTTTTGGGGTCCTGCATAATCACGATTAGATAGAACTCAGCCATAGCCGGTTGCATACAATTATCACAGCTCCATCGCTCCCTTGGGGTGCCCCAGCTGGAGCGAGGCTAGCCTCAATGCCTCGTGACCTTTGACAGTCTGTGAATGACAAATCAAAAGTCAGCCTGGCACAAGTCATCAGCTGGGCTTCCTGCTCATCTCCAGCCAGAGGAGGAGGAAGGAGAGAATGACAGAATCTGAAAATCAAGGTAAGGAAAGCTTCCACCTGGGGAAGATCAAAGGCCCCGGAGGGGGTGGGGGAACTCGCTCTGGATGTCGAGGGGACATCCGACGACGCTTGCAGGGTGAGAAGGGAGCTCAGGGGCGCCCAGCCTGCAAAATTCGCGTTATATAATAAATATGACAGCCGCTCTTTTGTTGTTGTTGTTGTGGCTTCCAGAGAAGCCAGGCTCGGGGCTTCGGCCGCTGTCATTCCAGGAGAAGTTCTGGTGCCGAATTAGGCAGAGGGGTTCATTTTAAGCATTTGGCATTTCATCTTGCATGACTTAATGCCTCTGTTTACACAGCACTCAGCAATCAGAGAGGGATGGAGAGAGAGAGAGAGAGAGAGAGAGAGAGAGAGAGAGAGAGAGAGAGAGAGAGAGAGAGAGAGAGAGAGAGAGAAGCCCAAACTTGCAAAAAGGATATTTTGGGGGAGGAAAAGAATAAAAGCCTGCATTTAATAATGGACAGGAGCGAGGGCTAAGGGCTATTTTATGCTCCAGAAGGACCCGGGTCCTGACTCTTCCGGGCTGGGGATTTAAGATCTCTTTGGAAGACTCCTGGGGATTCCCTTCCAGTGCCCGGTAATCCTTTCCAGGCCCAGAGGGGCAGCAGTAGCTGACCTTCAGGACTGGAAATGTTGCAGTATTTATTTAACCCGAAAACACGCAGAGGAACAACCGAGGCAGACTCCGGGATTCGGGGAGATTAGCTGTTCTTGTGTGGGGAGAGAGGAGAGCACTGATGGAGAGGAAGCCCCGGCATTTGGCTCATTCCGGTGGGGCTCGAGACCTTCATTTTCCCACAGCGCTAGAACAGGAGATGGGGTGGGGGGCGCGGAGGGAATGGAATGAGCTGCCCATGTCAGGGCTCCCTGGACGCCCGACAAACCTTGCGAGCCCTCCGGCAGAGGGTTATCCAGAGGGTTATCATTATATGATGCTGCACTTGTTCTTGGTTAAGGCTCAGACAGGAAGATCTCCTTCCTCCTCCCTCTCCCCCCTCCCTTCTTCCTCTTTCCTCCTTCCTTCTCCCTCTTTCCTCCTCCCTCCTCCTCTTGCTCCTGCATTTGTCATGATTCATGTTTGGGTTGCAGCAAGGAGGGGCCAGGAAGCGGCTGATTCAAAGCTTTTTTTTAAAAGCTGCTGAATTGGGGGTGGGCCTCCAGCTTCTCTCCACCCCCCTCCCCTTTTCCGCACTCCACCTTCCCTCTTTTGGGGGAGGGCTTTGCTGTGCTCCCAGCTGGAAGTGAGCTGCTGCGCTTTGGCTACCCTGGTGGCCGCCCCAGAGTACTGGGGTGGGGGCGGTGCGGAATATGGGACTGTTGGACCCCCCTCCCCTCCCCCCCCCGACTGAGAGAGAGCCGAGTCTCTCCCTTTAGCTCCGGTTGAGGATCCGGGGCGCCGAAGGAGGGCGAGCCGCCGCCACTATGCAGCCTGGGCCTCTGTTGGTTTCTAGGAGGCGCCAGCTGCCCTTGAACCCTGGGGGCTGGCTGGCTGGCTGGCAGCGTGGGCTAGATCCTCCCTTTCTCTAAGCACCTCCCACTCCTCTAATCCGGTGCTGGGCTTGGAACGTGGGGCATCTGCCAGCCGCTGCTTAGTCTAAGGCTGGCAGCACAGGCTCCTGCAGCCCTTTCCTGGCCCTCCCCACCTGCCCTACCCCTATGCCGCCTCCTCCTTGTGCTCGCTTCCTTCCTGCTCTCTCTCAGTTGCTCCCTCAACACCTGGCTCTTTCCTCTTGCTCTACGTTCCTGATTCCCGGCTCTGGTGTCCATTCCTCGTTTCTCCTGGGCTCTCCTTGTTCTAGGTTCCCGATTTCCTCCTCTAGGCCCTCCTTCCTTGGTCTTCCGTGCCCTTCCCTCCTCGCTCTGGACTCCTGATTCCCGGCTCTGGTATCCATTCCCTGCTTCATATTTTCTCCCCTCTTGTCCTTTTCCTTCTTCTGCTCTTAATTCCTCCTTTCCTGCTTTTCCTTGGGTCCTCTTCTCTGTTCTCTCCTCTTTGCTCCAGGTTCCTCCCCATTCCCTCCTCTCTGCTCCAGGTTCCCGATTCCTCCTCCATGTGCCATCCTTTCATCTTCTAGCGGGTTCCCAGTTTTCTTTGTCCTGTTCCACACCCGCTGCTTCTCTGCTCTGCAAAGATTATATTGCCAAATGGTTTGAACTTGAAAGGGCTAGACTACAGAAGCTATTCAGGCCCGAGGGAGGGGTGGATGGTTTGTTTTATTTTGTTTTTTGGATGGGAATAATCAGGGAAGGCTTCCTGGGGGAGGTGGCATTTGAGCCTGGTTGCTGTTTCCTGGGGAGAATTTCCACAGTCAGAGTTAAATGCCTGGAGTTCTTTCCTTAAGTCAGTCTATAAATCTTTTGGGAGTGCATTGAATGGCAGTGAGAAGCAGAGCTGAATGTTGAACCCAGGTCCTCCTGCTCCCAAGCAGTTCTGTTTCACTAGGTGACATTGCATTCCTACTCCATCGCTATCCCCTGGCACTCTGTGGGGTGGGCTAAGCTCTCCAAGGTGAGCGTGTATGGATATACACACATATAGGAACAATCTCTGCACAGACAGTGTATATAGATGGATATATATTCACCGTAGAGCTCAAAGCCCCATGGAAACGCTAACTCTGAATTTTTGCATACCGTATCCCTCCAGATAGAATGGCAGCTCTTGGAAGGCAGGGATGGCCCCACCGTTTTTGTATCCTCAGTGCCCAGCCTAGTGCCTTGCTAGGCAAATAGGAGGCACTTAGGTAGCATTTGTGCTGCAGGCATTTCATAGTGACTGATCCCAGGTGCTCACCCTGAGGATGGAGGGAGGCGCCCGCCATTTTTCTGCTTCCCTTGCCCGGCAGGGATTGGGTGAAATGAGTTCCTGCCTTCCCCTTCCTCCATAACTCAATCTAAATTCTGATGCATGAAATGATAAGATGGGTATTTCCCAATGAAGTCAGAATCAGGTGCTCAGGGATGGAGTTGGGCTGCCTGAAGAGGGCAGAGGGGACCTGGGGTTTTAGGACTAACCATTACTAGACTCAAAGTCATTCGGATATTTCAGATTTGTCACCTCGACTTTGGGGTTTCGGGGAAGTAAAAGGAAGCCTGGGTCCAGGTTTTTGCCTTTAACTGAAGCTAGCCAGGGACCTTTAAGCAATTAGTTTCTTAATGACTGGACCTTCCCTAAGATTAGAAATTACTGACAGGTTGGGGAAGGTAGGGAGCATGACCACACCAAGAGCTCCTCACACTGTGATAAAATCCGAAGTCCTAACCCCCATCAACCTGAAAGCCTTCTAGTGTTTCTCAGTCCATGGTTCTAGCAAACTACATACTTTTTGACCCAGAAATACCACTGGGGTCTGCATCCCAAAGAGATCAGAGATAAGAGAAAAGGACTTCCTGTACCAAAATATTTTTAGCAGATCTTTTTGTTGTGGCAAAGAATTGGGAACTGAACGAGTGTCCATCACTTGGAGAATGAATGAATAAGTTGTGGGATATGGTTCCAATGGAATACTATTGCACCATAAGGAAGGAAGAACAGGAGGAGTTCAGAAGCCTGGAGAGACTTGTATGAACTGATGCAGAGAGAAGTGAACAGAATCAGAACAATTTGTACAGTAACAGAAATATTATATGATGATCAATTGTGAAGGACTAAACCAGTGATGGCAAACCTTTTAGAGATTGAATGCCCAAACTGCAACCCTCACTGCTGCATGTGAGCCTCCCCTTCCCTACCCTTATCCCAGACAGGGGAGGGAGGAATTATTCCCATTGGACTGCTGGGCAGAGGGGTGTCATGGGAGAAATATCTCAGGTGTGAGTGGAGAGGAGGAGGGGAGCAGCCCCCCCCCCCAGCACTTGTGCCATAGGTTCACCAACGTGGGACTAAAGTATTATCAGCAAAGTGAGTTTCCAAGATAACCACAAGAGACCATTGATGAAAATGCTCTCTACAGTCAAAGTTGAAGAATGAGGCAGATCAGAGCATGCCATCATTTACTTTATTTCCATCATGAGATTTTTTTTATTGTATGTGTGATATGTGTCTTCTACCATGACATGAACAATTTGCATTGCATGTTGTATTTTCATGCATGCAGGAAAAATGCATTGCATGAAAGTACTCGTATAACTTATATCAGACTATTTTTTGCCTTGAGGAGGGAAAAAATCTGAATCCTAAAATGTCAGAAAATGATTGTGAAAAATTATGTCCATGTGTAACTAAAAAAAAAAGATATATGGTAGGCTCTATTCCTAGAGATCACAGTCCTTTTTAACCTTAGGTTGATACTAAAATGGAAGGAAAGAATAAAGTTTATTTATTTGTTTGTTTGTTGCATTATAATACCCACTTAATTCTCTCCTTCCCTCCTTTCCCCCATTAGAGAAGCTTCATTTGACAAAAAGATATATGTGTATAGAAATTTTTTTTCTTGAAAAATTTATTTCTTTAAAAACAAAACAAAACCTTTTCTTCTATCTTAGAATCAATACTGTGTATTGGTTCCAAGGCAGAAGAGTAGTAAGGGCTGGGCAATTGAGGTTAAGGGATTTGTTCAGGGTCACACAGCTGGGAAGTGTCTGAGGCTATATTTAAACCCAGGACTTCTTGCTTCTAGGCGTTGGCCTCAGTTCATTGAGTCCGCCTAACTGCCCCCATTTTACTTATTTCTATTTATCAGTTCTTTCCCTGGAGGCAGAAATATATGTCCTTCATTTCTGTTACTGTATTCAATGTTCTCTTGGTTTGCTTGTTTCATCATTTCATGTAGGTCTTTCTTTGTGTTTCCAAAATTAACCTGGTTGTCATTTCTTATAGCCCAGTGGTAGTCCATCACAATCATATGCCACAACTTGTTTAGCCATTCCTCAGTTGATGGGTATCCTCTAAATTTCCAGTTTTCCGCCACTACAGAGAGAGCTACTAAAGTGATAGTGGTGCTGGGGACCCTGCATCTAGAAATCAGAAGAACCAAGAGGTCAAAGACCCTCCCAGAGCTCAGGAAATGACAATAACAACAACAGACTAAATCGTGAGGGAATATCTCCTGCACACTGGGAGAAGAACCTGACATTAGTAAAAAATTTACAATTAAGAAATAGGCCTCTAAAAAATTTTTTAAAATGAGTACACAAAAGAGAAAGAACTCAACCATAGAAAGAATCATTTATTAAGCACTCACTATATTCTAGGCACGGTGCTAAGTGATTCTGGGAGGTATTATGATTCTTGTTTTATAGCTGAGGAAACAGAGGCCACTTGTCCAGGATCACACAACTAGGAAAATGTCTGAGGCTAGATTTTAACTCGAGTCTTGTTGATTCGAGCCCCAGAGCTCTGGCCACATTACCACCTAGATGCTTTTAAGAATCCATTAGTTCAGTAGGTAAGTATATGTTAATACTCTACTCATCCCCCTTTTTTTTGAAGAGAGTTCATTTTTTTCTGTTTCCTGGCATTGGGAAGCAGAGTGGCATTGTTGATGGAGTCAAGATGCTGTGGGTTCATATCTTGCCTTGGACATCCTGGCTGTGTGATGCTAGGCAAGTCATTCAGTCTTTCACAATTTCTAGAGCAACTCTTAAAGACTTTGCTACAGGAACAGTTGGTGAACTGTATTGGTAAAATGAGTTTTATTACTTGGGAGTTCCTTACTGATGAAATCATAGGTCTGGACCATAATGGACTAAAACATTTCCCAGAAGCCTTTATGGCTCCTGGTGGGAGTAAGGACCCATCTGTTAGGTAGGCTGCCAATGAGATTGGGAACAATGGGAGATGGAGAAGGGGAAATGCCTGTTAGAAATGGAAGTGCTGGCTCCATTCTGCTTGTTTCCAGTATATTTCCACTGAAAATTCAAGAAAACTCAGTATTTGAGTCAACAATGTGAGGTGGCAGCCGAGAACCATACTGTGACCTTGGGCCATAAAAAGAAGTGATGGTGCTTCCGTCTCAGGTCTGGTCAGATCACATTGGGACTGCTGGACTCACTTCTGGGTGCCATGTTTAGGAAGGGGAAAGAAACTCACTTGGAGATCTCCCATGGGAGACTTGGAGGGCTACTGGCAGATATCAGTGTATGGCTCTGGACTCTGCGCCCAGGTCAGTGCTTGGCTTTGGCAAACCTTCGTGAAATAGTCAAGTGTCCACTATTATTCCTAGAGATCGAAAAAGAGAAATAAAGGAAATGTAGATAAATTCCGAGTCGGGGTAGAAGAGGACGGGGCACAGAATGCCAGCCTGCCAGAATCATTTTCTCCTTTCACAAGGAGTCAGCAAACATTTACTAAACACTGACACGGTGGCGTTTTTGATGGTTCCTAAGTTCTGAGTCATGACTTAAAAGACATTTCTTCCTTCCATGAAGATCCCTTTGTGTGGATAGATGTATACGTTCGTGTGTTCCTCGTGGGTCCGGGCAGATGCCATCCTAAGAACATGGACTGAGGCTCTTCACACTCAGCACTGCCCTGTATCATCTGATACTTGTCTCGAAATACCTTCTAAGCCAGACAAAATAAATATGGATGACACATGGGAAAAAAGGGAAAGCAGAACTATTTAAAAGTCAGAGATGGCCAGGTATGAGAGCCAAGAATGCCCTTTATAATGGTAGATAGAGAAGAAAGGTAAACAGTGGTAGGAAACGCAGAAGGCTGAATCAACAGAGCGAGTGCTGTTAGGCATTAGAAGTTGAGAATTCACCCGCTCTTTGGGAAATAGGAGGCTTGGTAAACAGGGAATGCCTTTTCTGACGTGCACCAAGTGGGAAGTGGGAACTTTCTGGAATGTTTAAGGTAGAAATCCTATTTCCCATAGTCAACAGAAGCCTAAAATGAGAAGGGACCTTGATGATCAGCGAATTCATCCCAGAGCATCCAAAAAAATCTTTTCTACATCTTCTTGCATTTAATTCATATTCATCTTCAACATATTCAATAGAGTCATATCGACAGGGGGCAGCTAGGTGGCTCAGGGCACTGAGGGTTAGGCCTAGAGATAGGAGATTCAAATCTGGACTCAGATACTTCCCAGCTGTGTGACCCTGGGCAAGTCACTTCATCTTTATTGCCTAGCTCTTCTGTCTTGGAACCAATACCTTGTACTGACTCTCAAATGGAAGGGAAGGGTTAAAAAAGGCTCATGCTGACTTTGCTGGACGATCTCCAGTGAGGGGAGCCTATTAGCTCCCAAAGTAGTCTGTCCTAAGCAGGGACAGCTCCAAATCTTAGGAATTATCTGCTGACATAAACCCTAAATTGGTATCTTGACAACGTCTACCCATTCCACTTGGTTCTGACTTCCAGAGCTAAGCAGGGGTTAAAGATTAGACCTGGGATGTTATTGGTAGAGGGAACTCTATCTACCAATGAAGGTCATCTTCTCTGCAGCTTATGAGAACTGCCTAGAGCATTGAGAAGTTAAGAGATTTACTCAGGGACACATACCCTATGTGGGTCAGAAGAGGGACTTGGAAGTAAGTTCTCCTAGGTCCAAGACTAGCTCTCTAACTATTCTACCACACTGCCTCCCAAGGCTAAGCAGAATAATTTTTAATCTCTCTTCCATGGAACAGCCTTTAAAATAGCTGGAGATAACTTTCTTATGCCCTTTAAACCTTCTATAAATGAAAGCATCTCTAATGTTTTCAATAGCTCCTCTTATGGCATGAAAACAAGACTGGTATCCTAATTAAATATGTTATCTCAGTTATTCAGGTGTCTTACTCAAGAGTATTTCCAGATGCATTCGTGCCATAAACCTGCTGAGGGAGGAAGAGGAAAAAGGCAGAGAGAGAAGGAAATACATGGGAAAAAAATTCTCTTTTTTTCCCCTCCCCACTAAGAACTAATCCTAATCCTAGAATTTTGGGTTGAAGGAACAGAGGTCATCTATTCTAAATGTTAAGACTAATAGTCATTCAGCCTTCTCTTGAGGGTCTTTGAGACCCTCCTTGAGTCATTGAGTCATTGAGACATGACAAAGACTCCCTGCCATCTTAGGACAGCCCATTCCATTTTTGATTTTTTCCCTTATTGTTTAGGGTTCTTTTCCACTAAATATCCCCATAGTTTTTAGATTACATGAGCTATGTGCAAAAAATTTTGTTAGCTATCTTCTACTTTCCCAGGTTTACAACCTCAATTGTCTACCACTTCTCTCCACTCTCTCTACCACATCTCTCCAGAACCATCAGTCTGGTTCTGGTCCTCATCACTTCCTGCCTGGATTATTACAACATCTTCTAAGGAGGTGGCCCAGTGGTCCAGCCCATTGAGTCTTAGGGTCAGGAAGAGCCATGTCTGAATCCTACCTCAGCAACTTAACTAGTTGTCTGACCCCTGGGCAAATTACTTAACTTTTTTCAACCTCAGTTTCCTGATCTGTAAAATGGGATAATACTAGAACCTATTTCCAGGATTGTTATGAGATTAAATAAAATAACATATGTAAAGTGCTTTGCAAACTTTGTATCATTTTCTAAGTGTTAGCTATTAAATGGTCTCTGCTTCCATTCATTTCTGTCTTCCATACATCTGCCAGAATGATTTCCCCAAGGAACAGGTCTAGATGATATAATTTCCTAGCTCAAAAAAAAATCTCCATTGGCTCTTTATTACCTTAGAATAAAATATCAACTTCTCAGCCTCTGGCACCTGAAGTCTTTCACAGTCCAATTCCAACCTTACTTTCCCAAACATTTTATTTTATCCAACTTCATACATTTAAAATTCATCATCAAACAGGACTTAAAATCTGTTTTCTGAATTCAATAGTTTATTTCCTGTCTCCATGCTGTTGGCCTATAGGCTATCCCTGACACATGGACTGTACTTCCTCCTTACCTCTTGCCTCTTTGAATCCTTAGTTTCCTTCAAGGTTCAGCTTGGTTGCCAACTTGTACAAGAAGCTTTTCCTGCTCTATTTTGTTTATTCTCCTCCTGAATTGACTTTTTCATTTCCCTTTGTACCCATCACATCCCCTTAGTAGAATCCAAACTTCTTAATGATGAGAATGGTTTTATTTATCTCTCTCTCTCTCTCTATTTGTTTGCTCATTTATTTATTTATTACTTTGTCCAATACCTAGCAAAGTAGCTTGCACACAGTAGGTCTTTAATAACAGTTTAATTGAATTACATCTAATTAAAGCCCATCTAGCTATGACATTATACAGTCACCTCTTGGGAAGTGACAGAAAAATCTTTTGGAGCTGTGAGGAAAAGATGCAGACATCACAGATGGAGGATGGACTAGTCTCAACAGGTCCACTATTTCATGAAGGGTCTTCCTCCTGGCCTGACTAACTCATCAGACTTTTCTTTCTCCTTCTCTGTCTCTGCCACCTTGAATTGGCAAGGGTATCCTACTCCCTATCCCCTACTTTCTAGAAATCCTTGATGGTAGAGACTATATGCCAGTGTTTACAGTCTGGCACACAGTAGGTGCCTTATAGTTATTGAATTGACTTCTCTGCTTGTACTGGTACACCCAGGGCTTAGCATGGTTCCCAGCCTATAAAAAATATTTACTAAACTCTCTTTTTCTCTCTCTCAGCACTTCAGTCATCTTACAAAGAATTGGAGACCAAAATGGAGGTTTTGACTTTTTATTTAGTGCACCTAGCACACAATAGGGACTTAATAAATGTTTGTTGGTATTAAGAAGACTGAGTTATACACAATCCATTTTTATATTCCTAAGTAAGTTTAGTATTTTTCTCCCCCTAAACAGTTTTAGAACCTCTTGGTTTCAGATCTTCTAGAAATTTTCTATCTTATTTTTTGGACTGAAATATTTGACCTTATATCTCAGCTCTTCTTCCCATGTATATATAAACATCACTTTGGCAGAAGCGTGGATTTATAAACCTAGAAAAGTCAAGATCTCCTTCTCCTCCTCCTCCTCCTCCTCCTCCTCCTCCTCCTCCTCCTCCTCTTCTTTCTCCTTCTCCTTCTTCTCCTTCTTCTTCTCCTCTTCCTTCTTCTTCTCCTCCTTCTCCTCCTCCTTTCTCTTCTCCCTCCTTTCTCTTTCTTCTTATC
>NC_058133.1:12424836-12436486 GCF_016433145.1 Gracilinanus agilis | reverse complement strand
CCTCCTCCTCCTCCTCCTCCTCCTCCTCCTCCTCCTCCTCTTCTTTCTCCTTCTCCTTCTTCTCCTTCTTCTTCTCCTCTTCCTTCTTCTTCTCCTCCTTCTCCTCCTCCTTTCTCTTCTCCCTCCTTTCTCTTTCTTCTTATCATTTTCTTCCTCCTCCTCCTCCTCCATCTTCATCTTTTTTTGAAACTGATGATGAAACTGAAGCCCAAAGAAGTTAATTAAAATCATACAACTACAAGATTTCAGAATTGGAAAAGGGGGCAATAGCTACTTAACCCAACTTATGCCTTCCCATCCCTTCTACAACATGCTCAGTAAATAACTCATGCAGCCTCGGCTTCAGTTTCTCTAATGAGGGGCATCCCAATACACCTGGAGGCAGCCCAGCTCACTTTTGGACAGCTCTTCATTGCTTGGGGAATTTTCCTGATGTCAAGTCTAAATTTGGTTCTTTGCAAATGCCACCAAATGCTCTCTGGGGCCCAGTAGTTCACATCTCCCAGGTGATGGCATTTCAATATTTGAAGCTAGGTGGCATATTCGCCACCGTTTCTCTTCCTCACAGCTACCATTTTTCTTTTCTTTTGGCTACATACACGCAGCTCTTTTAACCAATATTCTTATGGCATAAACTCAAAGTCTTTGCTTATCAAGGTTTTTCCAAAATGTGGTGTCCCAAACTGGACACAGCACTCCACAAATGACCTGAACAAGGCAGAGCCCAGTGGAACTACCTTTTCCATTTTCCTGGAAGTGACATCTCTTTTCAGAGTCTAAGATTGTATAATCCTTGGCTGCCATGTCACACTGTTTTTTTTAAACCCTTGACTTCTGTGTATTGGCTCCAAGGCAGAAGAGTGGTAAGGGTGGGCAATGGGGGTCAAGTGACTTGCCCAGGGTCACACAGCTGGGAAGTGTTTGAGGCCAGATTTGAACCTAGGACCTCCCGTCTCTAGGTCTGACTCTCAATCCACTGAGCTACCCAGCTGCCCCGCCATGTCACACTGTTGACTTACATCGAGATCGGAATTCATTAAGACCCCAACATCTTTTTCATACAAATTGTTGTCTGGCCCTAGAAGAAATACTTTGTTCAAGAAAGACTTTGCCAGGATCTCACAGGTAATAACTTTTGTTAGGCTCCTCTCTAGGATCTGGGTTTAATGTTCTTTTGCCCATACCATAATCACTCACTACAAATGTATATCTGTTTTATGGGTAATTAGAGCCCAAACATTCCTTAGTTATTACTAAAAGTGCTAGTGCTTCTACACTCCCCCCCCCATACCACTAGCTAAACTGAATGTTTGAAAAAACTTTTATAGCACTAAGACTTTCTTGGGTCAAGTTTGGTGATAAGAGCTAGGAGCGCAACTAGGAAAACAAGGCATCCCCTACTCTCAAGATCACTTTCTAATTCAGATAGATAATACATAAAATTGGGTTAATCTCTGGGAGGATGGAAATGCCTTGTGGTCCTTGACAAAGGCAGGGCAGATGGCAAGGCACGGTTGTCCTCCATCTCACCAGAAGAAGGATCTAAGTGGCACGAGTGGCCACGGCTCCAGAAGGAGGGAGTGGGTTGGAAAGAGCCTGGCCTCCATATTTTGGAAATGGGAGAATGGAAAAGGGACTCTGTTTTTTTCATGAAGAGATGGAGATGGGGGAATTGGTGTCCAGCTGTGACAAGAAAGAGGGTATTGATGGGATGATCAGGGGGATGGAGGCTGGGAAGATGTCTGAAGAAGCAATTGAAGCATGGCTAGAGGCATCTTGGTTGGCAAGTCATGTAATGCACCTACCAATGGGAGGAGGAGTGAGAGGTCCAGAGATAAAAGGGTTAAAAAGAGACCAACGCCTGGTCTCTGGCCAGAGGACTGAAATCGAAGCTCTTTATTTGCAAAGCACTTTGGGCAAGGTTTACAAAATACTTTTCTCATGACAGCTTGGGGAGGTGAGTAGTGCACAAATATTCATTGTTCTTATTTTATTGATGAGGAAACGCAAACTGGAGGTGGTTGTTGCTTTTTCAAGATCACATAGCTAGGAAGGGTGCTGAACTCACGATGGTGCTTAAATCAATTATCAATAAAATGTCAGGATTTTTTTCTCCCTCCTGCCCTCTTGTCCTGGTCCTTTAAGACTAGTAAGACACTTTTTATCTCACATGAAAGCAAAACTGCTGTGTTTTCATCGCTATTTGGATCAGTTGACCCTGTGTGCTTAAAAAAGAGACTGTATGTCGTGCCCGTGAATTCTAACAGGCACAGAGCACAAGGTATGGCTGGCCCCCTTTCTAGTCCATTTTTAGTCTTCATAACTTTTAAAAATACAGAATGCATTTCCCAGCTTGGAACAAATCTCTGATGCCAGCTGTTTGGCTTTGGACATGTTCTTGAGAGTGTTGGCTTTCTTCATATGAAAGCTGCCCAGGATTTTTTTGGGGTCTCCACAGGGAGAAAAAGGATAGTTGTAACTACTCGCTGGGAGCCCCAACAGTGTTTGAGCTTTCTCCAGTATAGGGAGAATCTGCCTGGAATGATGGAAAGGACAACGCCTGGGAGTCCAACAAAGGTACCTTTGAGTCCTGCCTCTGCCCCCATACTAGCTGTGCAGTTCTCAGTCTCAATTCCTTCATCACTTATAAAATAGGGGTAATAATTTCCTCCCTACCAGTCCTCACAGGGTTATTAGAAGGCTCAGATAAAAGAATATACATGGAAACATTTGGAGATTCATCAAATACTCTGTAAACTTAATAAGGATAAATGTAAAGTTCTACACATGGGTTCAAAAAGTCAGTGTCGCAGGAACAGTATGGGGAAATGTGACTAGACAATTGTTTCTATGGGAAAAGGCCTGAACATTTTTTGGGGAATGGATGTTTGATATAAGTCCCCGGTGTAACATGGCAGAAAGAAAGCTAATGTGATTAAAAAAAACCCCTTACCTTCCATCTTAGAATCAGTACTTTATACTGGTTCCAAGGCAGGATCATGGTAAGGGCTGGGCAGTGGGGTTAAAGGACCTGCCCAAGGTCACACATCTAGGAAGTATCTGAGGCAGAATTTGAACTCAGGATCTACTAAGCCACCTAGATGCACCTAGCTAATGTGATCTTGAGCCAGAGAAGTGAGGCAATTATGGTACCCTCATCTCAGATGGTGCTCGTCCTGCTGTTCTATTCGCACCACAACTATAGGACTCTATTCTGATCTCAGTGCTCTACTTCAGGAAGATCAAAGATAGCTCCTTGCACACAGCCAACATTTAATAGGTCTTTGTTGAATTTAACTAAACGAGTAGACAAGAGCAATTGGAGCTCAGCTGAGAGAAGATAACCTGGCTGGCCAGAGGACTGAGGATCGTGACACATAAGGATGGTTGAGAGGATTGGAAATGTTTCTTTTGGAGATAAGTGTACCCCATGAGGCTTCCTCCACAGGCTCCAATTCAGTAGTGAAGGGGGCTCTTCTGGTTACCCCCATTACACTTTGTAGGTGATGGGAGCCATCGAATGTGAGCAGGGGAGGAATGTGATCTTAGCTGCATTTCTGAGACTATGGAGTATTGGGTGGATAAGAGGGAGAGAAATTAGAAGCAGTGACACTGGTTAGGAAGTTTCTGAAATGGTTCAGGTGAGATGTAAAGGATGGCCTACACAGTAAGTGATGGTTCTGTCCCCATTTTATAGTTGAGGAAACCGAGGCATATTATCATTAAATGACTTTTTCTTATAACTACTATCTAAAGCTGGGTTTGAACTCAGAACTTCCTAGCTCTTAAGCCCAGGATTCTACCAACTGTTCCACCAAGCTGCCTCTCTAAAATAATAGCTGCCATTTCTGTAGCACCTACTATGTCCCAGGCAGCCCGCTAAGCGCTTTAGGAATGTTACATTATTATTCCCATTTTACCATTAAGGAAACCGAGGAAAGCAGAAGTTAAGTGACAGTTCCAAGATCACATTGCTAGTAAGTGTCTAAGGCTGGATTTGAATTCGTATCTTCCTGACTCCTATAATAAATATTTATTAAGCTCTTACTACATGCCAGGCATTGTGCTAAGGGCTGGGGATTCAAAGAAAGGTGAAAGACAATCCCTGCTCACACGGAACTCAACATCTACTGAAGAAGACAACATGCAAACAAGAGAAATACAAGATGCTCCCCTAAGAAGCTGTCATTTCTCTCTGCCTTTGAAGCTGCCCGATGGAGAGTTGGAAAGCCTTCTTTCATTGCTTCCCATAGCCAGCCTCTCCCAATGAGGAAAGCCCCAGAATAATACAGCTGGGACAAAAAGAAAACCCTTGAAAAGCTCTCCATGATTGTCCCAAGCCACACTTCAGTGTGCAGAGGAGGCACTGAACGACTTTACCAGTTTCAGTGAATAGAGAACTTCAAGTGTTGTTATAGTCTGGCCCCTGGCTAGCTAGTCTGTGTCTTAGGAACAGCCCCTGCAGGAAAGTGGGTCTGGGTTCTGGGCATCTGGGCTGCGATCATCTAGAAGGTAACCCGGATGAATGAATGAATCTAACCCTTATCAGGCACTTGCTATGTACAAGCACTGCGGCAATCAGTGGAGATATCCGAGAAAATAAGGTGCTCCTATTCTAATATGGCGGGAGGACTCTTTCTAGCTGGTAGAAAGCCCTTTGGCCCTTGGGGGGGGCAACAGCAAAGCAGCTAATGAAGGGCTGGGAGGCCGTGTCAAATGAGATTTGGTTGAAGGAACTGGGAATATTTTGTTTGGAAAACAGAAGGTGCATGTGAGTGTGTGTGTGTGTGTGTGTGTCTTTAAATGGCTGTTACACACTAGAGCAGGGGTTCTCAAACTTTTTTGGCTTCCCGCCCCCTTTCCAGAAAAAAATATTACTTAGCTCCCTGGAAATTAATTTCTTTTAATGTTAATAGCAATTAATAGGAAAGATAAATGCCCCTGTGGCCATCACCGCCTCCTGGATCGCTGCAGCATCCACCAGGGGGCGGTGGCACCCACTTTGGGAATCACTGCACTAGAGGGATTCTGCTTGGTCTCAGAGGACAGGAGCAAGAGCAATAGGGGAGTAAATTTCGGGCTAAATATCAAGAAAAACTTGCTAAGAGGTTTGTTGTTTAGTCTTTTGAGTCATGGCTAACTTCAAGACACCATTTGGGGTTTTCTTGGCAGAGGTACTAGAGTGGTTTGCCATTTCCTTCTCTACTTCATTTGACAGATGAAGAAACCGAGGCAAACAGGGTTCAGTGACTTGTCCAGGGTCTCACAGCTAGGAAGTGTCTGAGACTGGATTTGAACTCAACTCAACAGAATGAGTCTTCCTGACTCCAAGACTCTGCACTCTATCTACTGCACCACTTAGCTGCCCTTCCTAAGATGTAGAGTCATCTAGAAGTAGAATGGAATGTCTCTGTTTGTCATTGAGGGTCTTCAGGCAGAGGTTTGTAGGCGTGTTATAGCAAAGGCTTCTTGGTCAGGTGTCTTTTAGCCTAAATAGCCGCTGAGGTCCCTTCCACATCTGGGGGGGATCCATGTTTTCCTCACTCTGCATCAGGTCCACTTATCTCAAATGCATGTCAGCCAGTTCGGTGGAGAAGTAAGACATGATTCAAATCTTGCCATAGGCACTCACTGAGCGACACCAGACAAATCACTTAACATCTCTGGACCTAGTTTCCTCCTTTATCAAATGAAGATTTTGAACTTAAGTCAAATCAACAAATATTCATTTCTTACTTTCTCTGAACCAAGCCCTCAGGATACAAAGAAAAGCAAGAATGGACTATCTAATGTCCCTTCTAACTAGGCCAATGAGGATCCATAGTTATTCTTGGCTTTGTTCCTTTTCCACTGTAAGATTTAAATTATTCTCCAATAACTCCAAGTATTATATTTTATAAAGTTTGTTAATAATCACTCGAAGTAGAAGAAATCCAAAAGTAAAAGCTTGAGTAAAGCCACGTGAGTAAAATTCTCCTGCCTGGCACTAACCCAACTGCCACGGCCGAGTTCCTGGGAGAAGAGAGGGCGGAGTTCCACTTAAAACACATCTTCCCTACATTAGCACACAACATGAGAAGGAACATGGGAAGCTGGGAAAGAGAGTTCTGGGGTGGAAAATTCTAATTATACACTGCTTTCCCCCCTCCTGCAATGCCCCATTTCCTTCTCTCCAGATATCTAAATCCTGCTGCTCTTTTAAGGCTCAGTTCAAAGCCAGCCTCCTCTATCAATATGTTTCACCTCTCTGGGACTCATTTTCTTAATCTGTAAAAGGAAATTTTTAACAAATGTCCTCTAAGGTCCCTTCCATTTCTGACATTCTGTGAGGAGTCAGATCAGTGGTGCAGATGACCCAAGGTCAAATATGGCCTTAGACTTTTACTATCTGTATGACCCTAGGCAAGTCACTTAACTTCCATCTCCCTCAGTTTTTTATTGGCAAAACTGAGGATAATAGGAGAACTTACCTCCCAGGATTGAGGATCAAATGAGATAACCTATATTATCACATAGGTTATTACATGTATATACATAAATATGCATATATAACATAATATTATATATGTTAGTACGTTGCAAATCTAAAAGTGGTATATAAAGGCTATAATGATGAAAATGATGCCCAGAATCTCCTATAAGTAGCCTCAGAGACCCTTTAGCCCACCCAGTACCTAAATAGGAATCTCCTCTGTAATATTTCCCCAGAGATCAGTCAGCATCCTATTGATTGCCTCATCACTCCATTCTCCTGTGCGCTAACCTCGGGATTTTGTTTGATGGGAAGGACACTTGGATGGAAACCAAATGTCTAGCTGGGTAGCAAACATCGCCCTGCCACTCACCATTGTGTGACTTTGGACAACTCACCCAAACTCGTTGTTCTTGTTCAGTCATTAGTCGTGCCCGACTCTTCATGACCCCATTTGGGGACTTTCTTGGCAAAGATACCGGAGTGATTTGCCATTTCCTTCTCCCATTTATTTTACAGATGAGGGAGTGGATTCATTGTTTAGTTTGTTCTTCTTATCTCCTGAATCCCTCTTGTTGAGTGGGCTCCCTCCTCCCCTTCCTCTCGCTCTCATCCCTACAACCATGGCCCCTTCTCCAGCCCTTTCTTTTGTTCTAAATCTCCTCAGATCCATGACAGGAAACCTGCCAGGTTAGAGCCATCCAACTGCAGGCCCCCACCTCTGGCCCTTACCTGTGATTTCAGAGGGGAGAAACTCACCTGGCCTACTTAACGCGGATCCCACCATCCCAAGGGCTGTCTGCCACCTGGGCTTTACTAGTTCCTGGGAGCTGCCTTGATGCATGGCACAGGGATGCCTCAGATGAATCCCATCTGTGGAACCAGTGAGAAACGGCCACAGAGTGTTAGCACAACAGCATTGACAGGACACTTTTCCTAGTCAGGTCACTTTTCCTAGTGGTGCCCTTCATCCTGGGTCCCTTCCAGAAGCTACTTTCTCTCTAGTTTATAGCCAGCCCTGTCTGTAAGCTCCTTGAGGGAAGGGGATGTTTCTCTTTGTCTCTATGTCCCGAGGACCCTCCGCAGTGCCTGTCAATGGACAGAGTAACCACCCTGGTGCCCTGGCCTGCCCCTCCCACCCCAGTGCCTCAACATAAGTGCCTTCCCTCGGGTGGGGTAGACCAAAGGGCCCCCTTGCTTCCAGCCTTGCTTGATCTTCTCCTTTCGTTCTAGCAATGAATGAATCCCAGCCACTCTGCCCTGAGCTTCTGCCAGCCAACCTTTGCAGGCTTTTGGCTGGCTGCTTCAGCAGCCCCAATTCTAGCTAACCCGGCAGTCTCTGACGCTGACACTCAGCGTGATGGGAGAACTCTGCAGACGAGTGGCAAGAAGGAGCTTCTTTCGATGAGATCAGGGAGGCCGTGTGGGATTGAGAAAGCCTAAATGTCCCAAATAAGCTGTGGATCCCTGCTGGAAAGGACTTCAGCCACTGTTAGACTGTGGCCAGTGAAGCCTCCCGCTCTGGCACACCGCAGCATCCCCAGCCTCCAGGGCAGGGCTTTGTCAGAGGGCGACAGAACAGAGTGAGGCAGGTAACGTAGCAAATTCCAGTGGGGTGCTCAGCACAGCAGTGTGGCTGGGAACCATGTCATGAGCCTAAAGATTCATGAAAAGGCATGGGGAGAGGGGGGGCAATTGACTTGGTTTATTAATAACATCATTAGCTGCCCTGCATCCTCTCTCTCTCTTCCCCTGTCTAATCCACGCCTCCACTCTTCAATATAACTCTCTCCTCTCAATCTAGTTTTCCTGCAGTTAGTTGCTCAAGTGATGTGCCTAAAGCTTAGGATGGATCAGGTCACTTCATTGCTCAAGAAGCTTCAGGGGCTCCCTATTGCCCTAGGAAAATACATGTGTGTGTGTATGTATGTTTGTATAGACATCAATATACCCCTTTTGCTTAACACTGAAAGTCCTTAAGAATCTGGCTATACTACTGGTATAACCTGTATCAGAACATTTCCCTGGAGTTGGCGGGGGGAGGGGGGGAGGGGTGGAGGTAGAGAATCTGAATCATAAAATGTCAGAAAACAATTGTCAAAAATTGTTTCTACATGTAATTAAAAAAGGATTAAAATAATAATGAAAAAGGAATCTGGCTATAACAAGGATTCTTAATCAGGGGAATAAGAACTTGAATTTTTTTTAAACCCCTGCCTTCTGTTTTGGAGTCAATACTGTGTATTGGCTCCAAGGCAGAAGAGTGGTCAGGGCTAGGCAATGGGGGTTAAGTGACTTGCCCAGGGTCACTCAGCTGGGAAGTGTCTGAGGCCAGATTTGAACCTAGGACTTCTGGTCTCTAGATCTGGCTCTCCATCCATTGAGCCACCCAGCTGCCCCCAAGAACTTGAATTTCTTAATCCACATCCATAACTGTATTTCAGCATGATTGATCTCCTTTGTAATCCTCTGTATTTTATCATATGTGTTTCAAAGCATTATTCTGAGAAGTCCAAAGGTTTCACCAGCTACAACATGTGGAACTTAAGACATCCTGCTCTAACTTTCCAAATCGAATTCATCTTATTTTCCTCTGTGCTGTTTCTAGCCAAACTGGCCTGCTTCATTCCCACCTCTGTGCTTTTGCCCAGATGTCTCCCTTGCCTACGGTGCTCTCCTTCTTCACCTCTGCCTTTTAGACTCCCAAGATCTTTTTTTTTATTCATAAACACTTACCTTCCACCTTAGAATTAATACTGTGCATTTGTCCCAAGGCAGAAGAGCAGCAAAGGCTGGGCAATGGGGTTAAGTGCCTTGTCCAGATTCATACAGCTAGGAAGTATCTAAGGTCAGATTTGAATCCAGGACCTCCTGTCTCTAGGGCTGGATTCCCAGATCCTTTGTGAGGCTTACTTCAGATGCTTCAAGAAGCCTTTCCCTCTCTTCCCCTCTCCTCCTGCCCCCCTCAGCCTCTTAGGTAGAGCCTTTCCCTCCAAATTCCTTTGTATATATTGTGTATTTATTCATCTGCTGGTGTCCACATTAGAGAGTAAACTCCTTGAGGCAGTTCTTGCCTTTTTTGTCTGTATCTAATACCTAGCAAACTGCCTTCAGTGCTTGTGAGCTCCTTTTGGGCTAGAGAGGTGGGATTTTTGTCTTTCTTTGCACCCCTGGTCTTTAGCAATGAATCTGGCATACAGCAGGTGCTTAATAACAACTTAGCGACTAACTGCTTAATTGGTAAAATGTGTCAGCTGCTTTGCAGAGCACTAGGTAAACACGAATAATTGTTGTTATTATTCCATTCTGGTTGAATGAACTGGAACCGCACATAAGCGTTCTTTCCGTGCCCATGGAGTAATAGGTGAGCTCGGCACTGAGCTCGTAAATGATTTTCATAGGAGCCCAACTAGCTTCAAAAGCACCTCTCAAAGCCCCCTCTCCTCCTCTGGCAACCTCGCGCAGATTAATTATACTTTGATTAATCTGCATTCTTTAATTCATCCCACCCTTTGTGTCTCTAGGTCAAACGAATGGGCATTTTCATTAAAGCTTCATGGATTAAAGAGTAAATGATCACTCCCAGGCATGATTTATGGCGAGTTTTTTTCCTTCTGAAGAGGATGCCATCCCTTTTGCCAGCTGGAAACCTTACCTGCCTTAGAGGGAGTGGGCATCGTTCAGCCATGCCTGGTGCTTACTCAGAAACTATGCTGCTCTCTTCCTGTAAGAATATAAGCCCTTTGGAGACTTCATTTCTGCCATGAATTAAATGGCTCTTTTGTGCCCTAGAGCCTAAGGAGGGATCTTTTTCTTGACTCTGTAGATTGAAGGAGGAGAGACTTTTCGAACCCAAAGCCAAAGATGAGTCAAGAGGAAGTTGGGTTTCTTTGGGATCTATTTTTAGTATAATAGAAGGCAACTCATGCAGTCGAGATTCTAGGTCTTTAGACTCCAAGCCTGGGGCCTTTTGTCTTACCATGCTGTCTCTTTTGCACATGAGGAAACTGAGGCAGAGGTTAGCTAACTTGCCCAAGGTGGGGATCTTCTAATTCTTGAGTCTGGTTCTCGCTACCCTTTGGCTCATATCATCGAGTGGGGCTCCAGAGGGCAGAGGAGCTCCAGAGAAGGCTGAACGTCTCAACAGGAATGGTTCTGCAGTGGTTCTCTAGTAAGGTGGGGCATCCCTCAAGGAGAGCACTAGATGTCTGGCCAGAAGCTGGACCTTGGGAGCTCGGTGAGAGGACATTCTCTCAGGAGATGGTCAAACCACCTTCCCTCACAGGGTCTGTCATTCTGTGAAATTATTTCCTTCATTAGCAAGCAAAGATTTGTACTGATTAGCATTCATGCCACAATTCACAGAAAGCCACAGGAGGATAGACTCGGTTAGGAAGCCAGCTTGGAATTTGTTGTGAATCCATGGCCAGGGAGCAATCTTTTCTCTTCACCCCTTTATGTCCCGTGGCACAGTGCATGGAGGGATGGACTTGGAGTCAGGAGGACCTGGGTTCAGATCCAGTCTCAGGCACTTAGTAGCTGTATGACCCTAGGCAAGTCACTTATCATTTTTCTGCCTCAATTGTTTTCAGCTGTAAAATGGGAATCATAATAGCACTTACCTCTCAGAGTTTCGGTGTGTGTCTACTCGGAACAGCTCCAGCGAGTAGTAGGTGCTTAATAGATGTTCTTTTCCCTCCTTCCTTGCTCAGTATACATTTGAAGCTCATTGAGTGACTGCCTTAGGTTGATTATCTGTAATTGGCAGCCCAGGAGGGCTATCGGCGAGTCACAAGATGGCAGATTTGGCCAAGGCTGATACTGCTCCCGGAGTAAGTTCTCCCTCTGTGTCCTCGGCTCCCCTCCTTTATCTCTCGTGACCACATCCTGCGGCTTAGAAGAGTCTGCCGTGAAGTAGAGAGAGTTTCCCCCTTAGTTTGGGCATTCAGAAAAGGTTCTTCAGAGTCCCAGGAAAATGCCTTCAGCAGTGCCACCTGCTTTGCCAGGCTGGGCCAGTTTATTCCCCCAAATGATGTCCAAAGGGCAGGCCTCGATGAGAGGCTGCGGGTCCTCTCGTGGAGGGGCTCTCGGGACTTTTGTTCTCTTGGCTCCAGGGAAAGGGCCCCTGCAAGGACTGCAGCCCGGGAGGAAGCAGGGCGCTGCCATTCTCTCCCCTTC
>NC_058133.1:12393792-12424591 GCF_016433145.1 Gracilinanus agilis | reverse complement strand
AATGGGCCAAATGAAGAGCCCAAATGGTGCTCGAGAAGTGAACTCATTTGTCCAACAATCACATGTACGTAGATACATTTTTGTGTGTGTGCATGTATTATATAGTATTATATAGTATATATTATAAGTATTATGTAATATATATAATAGTACATATTATTATATATAATATATCACATAATACTTATATATGTGTTATGTAATATATAATATAGAATACATGCAACGTAATATATATTATATATGATGTTATATAATATATTACATTACATATAATAGATATAACACATTATATATAGAATATGTATTATATAGGATACACATAATTTTATATTGTATTTATTTTCTATAATATTACATGATATATAATATGTATTTGATCCTCAGTACTTCCTCTAGCCATCCATTCTCCTTTGCTAGAGCCCTAATTAGTAGGGAGTTTTTCCTGATCTCAAGCCTAAATTCACCTCTTACCAGCTCCCAACCCCTGCTTCTTATTCCATCCTCTGTGGCCAGGCAGAATAAATCAAATAAATCCCTCTCGTAGGGCCCGGAGGGCCTTTCAGACCCGGCTGGGCTTGAAGAAGTGATTTTGCTGACTGATGAAGGGATTTGCTCCAGAGCGAAAGGTGGAGAAAGGTCTGATGAAAAGCGGCTGGTCCTCGAAGGCAAGCCAAGTTCTTTCTGCAGAAAGATGGGCATTTCGGAAGCCAGCGCTCAGAATAGTGAGCCACACTGGCGAGGGATGAAGCTGAGAAAGGTTCCAATGAAATATTCAGATGGTGCTGGGAACCCAAGCAAGAGTCTTATTAAACTTGCAGCGCTGACACTCTGCCATCTCCCCCAAAAGGAACGTCTCCGTTGACTGCGACACTGGAAAAGAGGAGCGGTGGCTGCCGCATCAGACGGTAGCCCAGGAATTCCAATTACGGAAGATATACAAGGAACGCTCGTTTCCCTCTTCCCAGCCTAACTAAGCAGTTGAGAGAGATGCTCGGGAAAAACCCGGCTCATTGAAATTCTGGCTGTCTCTTCTGTACAGGATGTGAGTGCCGGGAGAGGTAATTCCTTGAGCCTGATGCGTGGGGAAGAGTAAGCGACTTGGCAAGAGGCAGGAAGAAGTGGGCCTGAAGGAACAAGGAGTTCTGTTGGGGAGATCCCCGACTGCAGACACTGGCCATGGCCACTGCAGGGCAGGACTCTTCCCTGGAAGACGGCCGTCTCACTTTGACCTTGGGCTACCTGTGTGGTGCCTCCACTTGTTTTCTTTTTAATTTTTTATTGTCATGCAAAACCTTTCCTTATTGGTCGTGGTTGTAAGAGCGATACTACAAAGCCAACCCCCCTGAATAAAACTGTAAATGCACCGCTGGGAAACATAGTCTGCTTTGATCACATCCACCTGGCTCCAATGGTTCCTTCTCTGGAGGTGGAGAGTATTCCCCATCGTAAGTCCTTCAGGATTGTCCCAGGTCCTTGCATTGCCGAGAGCAGCCAAGTTTTCACAACTGATCATCGAACAACATTGCTGTTACTGTGTACAATGTTCCTCTGGTTCTGCTTATTTCATGCTGCATCAGTTCATGCAGATCTTTCCAGCTTTTTCTGAAATCATCTTGCTTATCATTTCTTATAGCACAATATCATTCCATTACCAACATGTACCACAATTTGTTCTGCCATTTCCCAACTGATCAATGTCCAATTCTTCACCACTACAAAAAGAGCTACTGTGAATATTTTTGTACAAGTAGGTCCTTTTCCCCTTTTTATTTATTTACAATTTATTTCCCCTTTTATTTATAATACATCCCCCCTTGTTATTTATATATAATTTCTTTATTATATCCTTATTTATTTAAAATTTTTTATTTTATTGTCTCTTTGGGACACAGACCCAGTAGTGGCATTACTGTATTAAAGGGTATGCATAGTTTTATAGCCCTTTGGGCATAGTTAGCTCCAAATTGCCTTCCAGAAATGTTGATTCCACTCACAACTCCACCAACAATGCATTAGTGTCTCAATTTTGTCATACCCCCAAACCCCAACATTGATCACTTTCCTTTAATGTCATATTAGTCAACCTGAATAGTGTGAGGTGATATCTCAGCATTGTTTGAATTTACATTTCTCTAATCAAGAGAGATTTAGAACATTTTTATATGTTATTGATGGCTTTGATTTTTTAATCTGAAATTTGTTTGTTCCTATCATTACCTCCACTTCTAGTGGAAGGAGCTGCATGGAGCAGCGGAAAGAGTTCTAGCTTTGGAGTCAGGGGACCTGAGTGTACAGTGTAAAGCACACTGACTCTGGACTTAGAGTGCCTGGGTTGAAATCCTCCCTTGGACACCGCTTGCCTATGTGATTGGGTTATATTAGCAGCAGGTTCCATGTGTTGGGAGTGACTAGGGAAGCACACAGATAGCCTCGTTCATTATGCAATTGAAAACAAAACAAAACAAAAATCCCTCAAGTCCTGCAAGGTTACTAAATCTATGAAGATCAAGGAATTGTAATACAAATTATAATTCAACAAGAATGAGATCTTAGATCTGGAGCAGGAAATGGCCCCTGGACACCTTCAAGTCCAACTGGCCTTGTTTCACACATGATCAAACTGAACTCCAAGGAGATGAAAGATTTTGCCTGAGGTTACACAGGAAATAAATGTCTGAGGAGTGGATTTGAACTCAGGTCTTCCTCTCTCTGAGCCAAATAACTCAGTATAAATCTGGAAAGAATCTTATGAGAGAAAAAAAAAAGGAAAATCAGAAGAGAACACACATGAATAATGACTGGAATAAGAGGAAAAAGGAATAACTAGACAGAGCATTCTGAGGATGGTTTAGAGGAAAAGCCTGAAAAGGCATGAGGACAATTTAGGTAGTAAAATTCACTTATTAGCATATAAACAATTACAAAACAAGTTTAACTGGTTGTTTTTATATTCAATATTGTTTATAATAAATCATTTTCTAACTTAGGAAACTTTAAAGAATCATATAAAGGGTAGGAGCAGGGAGGACCCAGTGTCCCTGAAATCAGTATGGGATAGTGGCAAGAAGAATGTTAGATCATGAGACATGGGACCTGGTTTTGAATTTCGTCCCCGTGACTCATTACCTCCATGACATTGGGCCTTAGCTTCCTTACCTTTGGTTTCCTCACTTGTAAAATGAGGCTTTTGAATGAGATGGCCTCTGAGGTCCTCTTCAGACCTAGGTATGACTATAAAATGCTGCCTGGAGTTTGGGCAGCTGGAGAACCTTGCCCAGCCTGGTATTGTTGTCATTGTGTACAGTGTTCTCCCAGTTCTGCTCATTTCACTCAGCATCAGTTCATGCAAGTCTTTTTCTGAAAGCCATCCTGCTCATCATTTCTTTTAGTGAAATAATATTCCATTCCAATCTTATGCCACAATTTATTCAGCCACCCCCCAAATTGATGGACATTTCCCTCATTTTCCAATCCTTTGCCATTACAAAAAGAGCTGCTATAAATATTTTTATACAAGCAGGTCCTTCTTCCTCCACTTCCCCCCCCCTTTTTTTATCTCTTTGGGATACAGACCTAGTAGTGGTATTGTTGGATCAAAGTGTATGCACAATTCCAAGTTGCCCTCCAGAATAGGGGATCCGTTCACAACTCCACCAACAATGCACGAATGTCCCAATTTTGCCATATCCCCTCCAACATTTATCACTTTCTTTTATCATACTGGCCAATCGGATAGGTGTGAGGTAGTAGCTCAGAGTTGTTTTAATTTACATTTAGATTTAGATTTAGAACAGTTTTTATATGATTATTGATAGCTTTAATTCCCTTGTCTGAAAACTGCCTGTTCATATCAATCGACCATTTGTCAGTTGGGGGATGACTTGGATTCTTATAAATTTGACTTAGTTCTCTATAGATTTGGAAAATGAGACCTTTATCTGAGAATTCTGCTATAAAATCTCCCCCTCCAGTTTGTTGTTTCCCTTCTAATCTTGGTTATATTTGTTTTGTTTGTACAAAACCTTTTAAATTTAATATAATCAAAATTATTCATTTTACATCTCCTAAGGTCCTCTGTCTCTTGTTTGGTAGAAATATTTCTTACTGTGCTTTCCAGCTGGGCATCTTGTTCCAGTGACTGGCTTGGCATTCTTGGTTTGCTAAAGTTTGGGTTCTAGTTAGATAAGAGCATCCAAGTAGTTTGGTTTGCAGGTACTGAAAGAAAACCTATTTTCATCCCTAGTAAGGTCCTGGCTTTAGAAAGGAAGATTTGGGATTGCTGAATTAGAGTCCTTCCAAAGAGGGTTTCCTCTAATTGCAAGGGTTTAAGCTCTGGCTAGATGGCTGCATTGGCACATTGTCAGATATAATAAGCATTTATTACATGTGTTTGAGGCCCCTATGTGTAGTATGGGAGTGTCACTGGGTGACTTCAAGGGAGGCAGAAAAGACATCTCTAGCCTCTTCTCCAAGGGAGACTTTCATGTCTGCTAGGCAGGGAAGCAGGAAGTTGGGGCCAGATGGTTTACATGCTCTGCTCCTCTCAGAGACAGGAGGTACAAGACTAGAATGATGTCTATTTGCTCCCTTAAGTATTGCTAGTCTTGATTTTCAGCCTCAATCTAACTTCTGATCATTGTTCCATTACTGGGAAAGGAGGACCCCAAGCTTTACATCCAAAGTTTGGCTTCCTTCCTGCCAAATACCATTTCATTGATATACACACAGAGTGAACAGCAAAGAAACCCATTTATCTAATTCCCTAACCAAAACAGAAATCATAGAAAGTATTTGTAGGAGAGGATTTCTAGAGAAGATGGAATAAAGGAGTTCTCCCCTTGAGAATGAGGTTACTCAGCGAGAGAGAGAGAGAGAGAGAGAGAGAGAGAGAGAGAGAGAGAGAGAGAGACAGAGACAGAGACAGACAGAGAGAGAGAGACAGACAGACAGACAGACAGACACAGACACAGACACAGAGCCCAAAGTCTCTTGGGCAGAAACTGGGGAAAGAGGCATGATTGAGACTACCAACTCCTGTCATTTCAGATTCTTTTCCTTCAGCCGCTTGAGGTGAGGCTGGCATCTTCCATCTTCTCTCTTGAAGCTGGAAGCCAGAAGTGTCCGAAGTGATGGCAAAGCCAGAAAAGACTCAAAAAACTTGAAGCAGGCACAAAAGCTTGAAGAGGATGAAGAGTACTCCTCTCTCCTGAGCTTGACAACTCCCCCCTGTTCTTGATTTGGGGTGCTGATCTTCACCAATAAGGAGAGAATTCCATATTAATGAGCTTTGAGACTGGGTTTACATGTGACTCCTTTGTCCCATGCAGTGTATTAAATCAACTCTAGGAATACAAATTTTGCATATGCAGAAAGAAAGAAAGACAGTCCCTTCCCAAAGGAGTTTATGCTCTAATAGGGGAAAACAAAGTTTAAAAGGCAGCTGAAAAAAGCTGGAGTGGGTAGATACCCCAAGAGGGAATGGTGGAGAAAATGCAGAGTCAAGAGTAAAGCTTGGATGAAAATGAAGAACTGCTCTGACCCATTCCTGAAAAATGGAAGCTCTGGGAAGAACCCACCGAACAAAGGAATGAGCCAAAGGGCCAGGGTGAGAAGGCTGCTGGGAATGATGGAGACAGTCTAGACAGGAAGGGAGTCAGGTGAAAGGGATTCCTCTCACTGGGGGAGACTCCTGTCCATATCTGAATTGGACCAGTTGGGACTGAGATGTACTCTAGAGCTATGATCCTATGAGAGTGTGTCTATTGAATAAAGAGAGTTCAGCCATCCTGGTCACTCACAGGTATATATGGCTTAAACTAATGCCTGCTAGTCTATCCATTCATTAAGCTGTTATTCTCATGTATTATACTTAATTAAAAAAGTCATCCCTAAGAATGATAGAAAAAGAGACAATTACTAATTTGAAAATGCAATCTAAGAATTAGAAAACATACAAAAAAGCAAACCCAAAATAAGGACTGAAGAGCAAATTTTGAAAATTAGAACAGGAAGAGAAAAATTGGAAACAAACTCCCAATGGGAACTTCATCAGCCACAGAGAAAGACTGAGAAAACCAGTGTCATCAAAATGAGAATCATCAATAATGATTTCCCGTTAGCCTTGGGAGACAAGAAGATCTGGGTTCAAATCTTGCTTCTGACACTTATTAGCTAAGTGACCTTGGGCAAATCATTTAACCTAGAGAGTTATTCAGCTTTCTTACACATAAAATGGGTATAATGATAGCACTCACCTCCTAGGGGTGTTGTGAGAATAAAAGATATAAAATTCATAAATCATTTTGCAATCCTTTAAGTACTATATAAATGCTAGCTGTCATTATTATCCTTATCATCCTCATCCTCATTACACAGGAAGATAAGGTATTGCTGGCTTACAGAAACCAATGGAATAAGTGACCACACCAATGTCTAATGGATCCGATTAAGCAGAAGTCAAGTGACTTGCACAGTCTCTCTCTCTCTCTCTCTCTCTCTCTCTCTCTCTCTCTCTCTCTCTCTCTCTCTCTTTCTCTCTCTCTCTCTCTCACACACACACAGAGCTTAGAAGTATCTCAGGCTGGATTTGAATTCATATCTTCTTGACTTGGGGCCCAGCACTCTATCCACTGAGCTACCTTGCCTCTTCCTCAAACACTTTTTACAAAGTGTATTGTAAACGTAAGCTATTGTGATTAGATGGGGATTGGGCCAGAGTGTGTGTGAGGCTAGATAACCAAGATGGCGCCCCAGGTAGAAGGAATTTCAGTCATGGAGCCTCAAGAGGGGTCAATGGAAAGACACAAGGACACAAGGCCACTGTCTTTTATAGTGTGTGGATATGAGAGAGAGAAAGAGAGAGAGAGAGAGAGAGAGAGAGAGAGAGAGAGAGAGAGAGAGAGAGAGAGAGAGAGAGACAGAGAGACAGAGACAGAGAGAGACAGAGAGAGAGAGAGAGAGAGTGTGTGTGTGTGTGTGTGTGTGTGTGTGTGTGTGTGTGTGAATATGACAACGATGGTTATACAATTGTGGGCTTACATCATGCTGATTTCAGATCCTGGAGCATTACTAACCTAGTAAGGGGAGAAATACAGAAATAAAAAAGGTTTTAGCCAAATGGCGGGATAGTAAGTATGAATGTGATTGAATATCTGTTACCCTAGTAGAGCCTGCACATGTATGCCCAGTCTTCATGATTCTTGGCTCAGGCAGCATGGCTCTCTGTCTCTAATTTAAATAAGTGAAGTAATAAACAATAAAATAAATAATAACTGAAACTTGGTCCCATAGCTCAGTGGTTAGCACGGCCCACTCCTCAAAATTACTTTGTATTTTTATAAAATTTTGTAAATTTATTTTCTTTGAATTTTGTATTTACTAATGTAGAAACATGACTGTTTGCCTTGTGTGCCTAGCATAGAGCAGATGGTCAAAAAATGGTCGTTGAGTTGAAAAAGTTCGAAAGGACATCATTTGTTCCTCCAACTGTAGGCCGCCATGTTTGTTCCATCTACTTACCTGGAAGCTTGTAGAGTCCCCTGGTTGAGGCAACAAATAGCAGCTGGTGTAAACAGCACTTGGAGGTTGGCACAGGGCTTTACATCCATCAGGCTGGTATGCCGACTCTGCCCTCTTTTGTGTCTGATCCTTTCTTTTGTTTTGCCCTTCAGTTCTTACAAAAGACCTGCTTCCTATTTACCCGACCTCTGGCTGGCTTACTTCACTTTGCCTTCTGGTCCTTTCGGTCCCCCAGTTTTTGTTTCTGATCTCCTCTTGCTGTCTCTGGCTGGCCTGGCTGGCTTGGACTCATCATGCCGCTCTGATCCTTCATATTTGCCAGATTCCTCCAGATTAACTTATCTCCAGAATACATGTTTGGTGGCGAGCTGTATTAACTGCCTGTTTGCATGCTCTGTCTTTTTCTATTTGTAATCTAGGACCAGGGAAAGTCTGTGGGGCTCGAACACTATCAGGGCACTTCCCTCTTCTGTGTCTATGTGAATAACTCTCAGAAGCTCCTTCTGCAGTACTAGCAGAAATGGTAACAAAACCGAAAACCGTGGAACAATAATAACGGTCATTATTATTGATTTTGGCATGGAAAACTGTTCTCTGATAATAAGGGTTGTATTTATATTACTCTTTTGGGTTTGCAAAGTACTTTAGAATGATTATCTCATCTGCTCGTCATAGCAACCCTGGGAGGTAGGTGCCATTATTATCCCCATTTTACAGATGAGAAAATGGAAGCCAACAGAGGTTAAGGGACTTGTCCAGGGTCACACAGCTAATAGGTGTTTGAGGCAGATTTCAAACTTTGATCTTCCCGAGTCCAAGTCCCACATCCTATCCACCGTGCCACCTAGCAGCCTTAAATAGACTAAGAAAAAAATAGTGAAGAACAGTTGATATAAAATGTGGCATCTTCCACAGAAGTAGTTTAAGCCTACTCTGGTTCTTCCTTGCATTTCATCTATTATCATTATGTCCTAGAAGGAACTGAGTCTGGCTTTCGAGTCAAAGAGGGAGTTGTGCCAAAGAATGTATTCATCCCTTGATGTGCCCAGATGACAAAAAGTTTTATGTTTCCCCTGAAAAGCACATTAAAGGTCTACTACTTCATCTCATGGCCATTTTCTCAATGATGTTAAAATGTCATTTGAGAAAAAAATCTTTAAGGTATGCCAAGGATGAGTAGAGCTCGAGGGCTTTGAATTTCAATTGTGTGGTCCAATTGGATCAACAAATGAGAGTGACATGTAAGAATTCCTTGGTGGTCTCTAGGTAACACCCATCAAATATAAGACTGTCCTTAGAGCTTAAGTGGACCTTCTGAAGTAGACATTTTAGTGGGAAGAACACATGTAGAGTAACTAGTACTAACACAGTCTTTCTTTAAAAATTATTTATCTTATTTCATTTAGCCCAAATTTTATAAAACCAAGTAAAACAAGCATTTCTACATACCAAGGAAAAGAAGGCTGTGCATGGATATATCTTAATATATCTCTTTTTGGGACGACACTCATCTCTAGGGGTTCTTCACGTGTAAGAAAATTGAGAACTCTTTCAATAGATGTGGCTTCCTTTGTAATCTTCTATATTTTATTCTGTGATTTTAAGACCATTATTCTGAAAAAGGGACCATCAGCTTCACTGAACTTCCAAAGGATGTCCATCACACACACATTGTATAATTAGAATTTTGCTCCCCAAAACTCTCTTTCCCAGCCTCCCATGTTTCTTCCGACGTTACGTGCTAACGTAGGGAGGATATAAGTTTTGTGTAGCTCTGCCCTCCCTCTCTTCTCCCAGAAACGCAACTGTGGAGGTGGGGTGAGGTGAGAGGCAGGAGAATTTGACTCAGGTTTTACTTTTGTTCTTTTTATTTCTTCTACTTCAAGTGATTATTAATAAACTTTATAAAATATTGTACTTGGAGTTAGTGGATATTAATTTTAATCTTACAGCACACACACACACACACACACACACACAGAGGTCAAGAGTGCCTGTCATAGAGGATATCCAATCAAAAACTTGTCAATATTAATGGAAGTCAGGGTTCATTGCCCCAAAGCAGCTAGAGAAAGATGAACAAATATATCCCTGTCAAAAAAGAAAAAGAAAAAGGAAGTAGATTGATAGATATTCTTAGAAGTCACGTTACACCGTTTGGAAAAATTATAGAAATCCTTTTGGAACAAAGAGATCTCACTTCAAAGTAAATACAAAGCAAAAACCATCAACCAGAGACACTTCTGAATTTGTTGAAGGTGACCAAAAGAGGATTATCTTTGCTTCAAACCTCTAAAATGACTGAGATCCAAGAGGGATATCAAAAGATGTTCCATGGGCTCCATCTTTATGAACTCAGCCAGAGGTACACTGTTTCAACAAAAGAGTGTTAAAAAGTCACCGAGGCATGGTAGGTTTGCTTATATAAATGGAAAGGTTTCTGATAGCAATCTAGATTCAGGTCAAGAACCCCCAAATTGCAGAAAGATTATAATTCAGCAATCTGGATTTATTGACTGATATCGATCCTACAAAGAAATAGTAGGAACTGTACAACAAATTGATAATGTTGAAAAAAAATACCATCAAGAAGATATACCTAGACAGACATGATCAGAGACTTAAAGAGTTATCCAGAAGAAACCTAGAGGTGACAAACTCCTTTCCCCAAACAGAAATTCCAAAATATCCTGGAAATGTCAATATATTAGAAATGGGGAATCATCATATATGGAATTTATTCCCCATAACCACCCCCAGCACAATATTGATCCAGGACCATTTAAGAGCATCATTTTAAATGGATAGATGTCTTCCTTTTGAATGATCCTCAGCTCTCAACTGCATAGAATGGAAAACTTTCCAAATATGGCGACCTAGCGGAAGAATTCAAACCTTTTGGGAACCGGAAAAGATACAACATTGTCATTATCCTGTCTGCTCCTGAGATGATCCGAAATATACTTTTAATGAGTCTGGAGAAGATGAGGTTATATCGCAATATACTTATTCAATTAAAGATCAATCATTTTACCCACCAATGGAACAACCCATAAAATATGATCCATAAGAGAATTACAGGATTCTGACTTATCCTTAAACTGTTTCTAGCTGAAGTCCATAAAAAATGAGAATGAGATAACAGTGATACTAATAATGCTTATAGACTCACCCTCATAGTCTCTCTCTCTCTCCCTTCAATCTAACATTGGTTTGCTGGCTTGCCATTATTCTTATAATAGAGGGCATCATAGTCACAAAGTGCTTCCTCATTCATTATCTCATTTGATCTTCATAACTTCACTAAAGTTTATATGGGAATTCTCTTAAGGGAAGAATTGTGGTATTGTAGAAAAAGCACCCTGGATTCAAAGCCCTCCTCTGACATTTACTATCTGAGAGACTTTGGGTAAGTCTCTTTAATTTTCTTGAACCTCAGTTTACTCATCTGTAAAATCACTCGATTTTATTGACCAGGCTCAGACTAAGAAAGCAATTTACTCAGGGTCCGTATCAGGAGGTTGAAGGGATTTAGGGAGGTTAAGGGATGATCAGGCTCTTTTGCTGTTTTCCCCAGCAGTGAGCAGCAAATGCTCTCTGAGAGGAAGGTTTTATATTAAGCCAGAGGCCAAACCAGAGTAATAAAAGACAGCTAAAGCCCTAAACTTAATGTATCTGAAGCTATAGTTGTTGGACTGGAATGATGAGCTGGCCTTTGACGTTTCAGAGCATAGTCGTTGAACCCCACTCTCCTATTTGGAAGCATATTCTGTCAGGTCAGCAGGGTCTCTCCAGCTGCTGCCATGGCTCTCAGCTGCATAAATGCTCTAGCTGGAAGACAGGGTCAGGAGAGATATAGCTGGCCAGTGATGAAAGCTTCAGGCAGTCCTTCCTCGAGATAATGGAGGAATCCCAGCTGCCCATGAGCCTTTGACTTTCCCAACAGTCCTCTGCCTACCTTCCTGCTATCCCATTTTGTTTTGGACTTCCCCACATTTTAATGAATGGGGAGAAAGGGTGCATTTGTTGCCTTCTTTATTTTCAAATCTATGCTTTTGAATCTTCGAGCAGGATATGTTGATTGGTTCAGGGGGAAAAGGAGAATTTTTTTTTAAAGAAATGGTGGTTCGAGGGCAGCTAGGTGGTTCATTGGATTGAAAGCCAGGTTTAGAGATGGGTCATCCTCGGTTCAAATCTGGCCTCAGACACTTGCTAACTGTGTGAACCTGGGTAAGTTGCTTAACCTTCATCATCTAGCTCTTTCCGTTCTGTCTTAGAACTTATATATAGTGTTGATTCTAAGACAGAAGGTAAGGGTTAAAAAAGCTTAAAGAAATGGGGGTGGGTGGTGAGGCTTATTCAATGGTTGACCCTGCAAGGTTGTCTTACATTAAATGGAAATCGGGGCTTGCAGTCAAAGTCAGGGGCCGGGATCTCTGGATTTTATTTTTAAATTCCCAAAGTTGGGACATCTCTCCCTAGAGATGGCCATTAACTGTAAGGGCTATAGCTGGAGAAAGCCTATTCTGGGATGCATGCACAGCAAATAGAAAAGCAAATACCCAGCCCAAACCAAGGGGCCATGAAGCTTGTCTGAGGCTAAGTGGATAACTTAAGTCTAAACTCTCCTAAGACAGTCTCCAATCCTTAGGACATGCTATCTTGGTATAGGAAATAGATCAGTGATTCCCAAAGTGGGTGCCACTGCCCCCTAGTGGGTGATGCAGCGATCCAGGGGAGCGGTGATGGCCACAGGTGCATTGATCTTTCCTATTAATTGCTATTAAAATTTAAAAAATTAATTTCCAGGGGGCTAAGTAATATTTTTTCTGGAAAGGGAGCGGGAGGTCAAAAAAGTTTGGGAACCACTGAAATAGATGAACATTCTCTCTAGACTTTGGTCAGTGCTTCACACATTGAGCTGCCTTACATCTATGAGCTGGATCAGTAGACAATTTTGTGTGTGTGTGTGTGTGTGTGTGTGTGTGTGTGTGTGTTAGTTGGGTGCTTTTAAAAAATGTGAGGACACAGAAGTTGTAAGCCAGGACTTGAATCCAGGACTACTGACGTACTTTCTATCTCAATAAACCATTGTGTTCTTATTGATATATATAGGAAAACTGACTAGCTGGAGCCCAGCCAAATGCAGTCCTCAAATGGCCAGTTTATTTTATGTCCTATTATATTTCAAAAGAAGCAGGAGCCAAAGAGATTTATTTAGTTCAATCTTCTAAAATCACCTTTTTTAGGTTCTTCACAGGATCACAGATTTAGGTGTAAAAGGTACCTTAGAAGTTCTGTGTGGGCTAAGAAATGAAGAGTTCCAGGGAAAAGTAGCTTGGGGAAGTGAGCTCCTTGAGAGAAGGAACTTGTGTGTGCCTCCTTTCTCTGTATCCTCATCCCTTAGTATGGCCTGAATCACCTAGGGAGCAGGTGACAGTGCAAGGTTCTCTTTTGGGTCTTGGAGCCTCAAAGATGAAAAGAAAAATAGAAACCCTTTCACGACCAACCATTAACTCTCCAAATCCTACAATGGAAATGACAGTCCCCAAAGTGGGGGGGCTTCTCCAGCTGAGGCCTTCCACGAGTCTTGCCTTCCTCCACTATTCCTTTCTGAGAGGTGTATGGGTATTTGGGGATAACCAGCACCTGTGGTAGTGTGCCGAGCCCTTTTCAGGGTTGCTCATCCACCTTTGGTGTCTCACTCAGTTCTCACCTTGGTAAAACCATCTAGGCCAGTGATTCCCAAAGTGGGCGCCATCGCCCCCTGGTGGGTGCTGCAGCAATCCAAGGAGGTGGTGATGGCTACACTATTTTTTTTTTTTTTGTATTACATTCTATTCTGAGTTCAAGAAATAGTTTCATAATTTCCAGGGGGCGCTAAGTCATATTTTTTCTGGAAAGGGGGCAGGAGGCCAAAAAAGTTTGGGAACCAGTGATCTAGGCAGACAGGCTAAACCAGGTGGATGGGAACTGACTAGCCTCAAGCCCACCAGTGACTTAGGGAGATGTTGACCCCAACCGAGTGAAGATTTCCTCTCGTTGAATGGGCAGCAGAGAACAATTCATTCCAACGGCCATGAAGGTGGCTGTGGAGAACTTAAGGCTTGGTCAGACCCTGAAGGTGCCAAGGTCATCCTGGGCCACTGTCAGTCCTCTTGACACTAGACTTCAGTAATTCTGGAAAAGGATGTGAAGCTGATGACTGTGTGCAACTCTGCCTCACTTCAGTCCCACTCAGGAACATCCAGACATCTTCCTTGTGATGTCATCAGTCCCCCTCAAAACAAGGGACAAACAAGCAAGGGAGCAAACTGTTCTCTTCTGAGGACTCCGAAGGGTGTCTCTGCATTTCCCTGACGTTCCCAGAAGGTGGCTCTCTCTGTTGCTTTTTCAGTTGGTTGCTTATAGGTCCCTGCACCTGGCTCCCTAGGGTGCCTGGCTTTGTGGTTCTCACTGATAGTTTCCCAAGTCAGCTTAGAAAGAGAAGAGATGAAAGAATTGCCTTACAGTAGCTACATCAATGACAAAACCTCATAAAATCAGCCAGAGTTGGAGATACAAAGACTTCAAGGTCGTAGAAGTTAAAGAAATGATCCTAGATCTGGAAAGGACATCAGAGCCTCTACAGTCTAAACTCCTTATTTTACAGATGAATCAATTCTGCTTACATGTAGGTGAAGGGACTTGGCACAGGTCATCAAGTCCTGGAAGTACGATCTCTTTTACAACATGCTTGATGAGGTCTTCCAGCTTAGCTTGAGCATCTCCAGTGTCCCATAGCTATTTCCAATTCAGTGTATCCAATGTTCAAAAGAGAACTCCTATTTCCCTCCAAGCTCTCTCTTCTGAAATTCTTTATTATTGGAGCAGCTAGGTGGCTCAGTGGATGGAGAGTCAGGTGGGAGGTCCTGGCTTGCTGTGTGACCCTGGGCAAGTCATTCAACCCCAATTGCCTAACCCTTATTGCTCTTCTATCTTGGAACCAATGCACAGCATTGATTCTAAGCAGAAGATGAGGCTTTAAAAAATTCCCTATTACTGTGAAGGGATAGCTTTTTTTCCTTTGCTCTAATTGTTAGGGAGTTTTCCCTGATTTTGAAAATGGAATTCTGTTTTCCCATGACTTCAACTCATTTGTCTTAGTTCATTTTTTTTTTTTTTTGGAACTAAGCAGAGTAAGTTGGATTCTTCTTCCCCACGATAATCCAAGTCTTCTCTTCTTTAAGAAAAAATATTTGGGGGGAGCTAGGTGGCTCAGTGGATGGAGAGGCAGGCCCAGAGATGAGAGGTCCTAAGTTCAAATCTGACCTCAGACACTTCCTAGCTGTGTGACCCTGGGCAAGTCACTTGACCCCCCATTGCCTAGATCTTACCACTCTTCTGCTGTGGAACCAATACACAGCAGTGATTCCAAGATGAAAGGTAAGGGTTAAAAAAAGACAAATATATCCAGTTCCTTCAACCAAGCCTTATGACATGGTCTTCAGTCTTTTCATCATCCAGAGCTGCCCTCTCTTGGACTTCTTAGAGAGTATCAATGTCCCATACAACATTCCAGATGTAGTCTGACCAAGGCAGAGTACAGGTGGACTCTTATTAGCAATGCCTTGAGTATCTCCACATCTCTGAAAGCTTTTCCAACCAGAAAATCTGTGTTTTCTTTGTCCTGAGGGAGAGGAGAGGGTTTGTAACCCTGATCCGCATGTTTTGGCTTCTTGGGATTTTTGATGGCTTGTCCTGATTCTCTCCTTCCTCTGATCAACATCTATCCATGGAGGCAAACTGGGATTTAGGGAAATGGACTCTGGATTTGGAATTAGGGGATCTGAGTTTGGGGCTAATGTTACTGCCCAGGTGGCCTTGGGGGCAAGTTATTTCTTTTCTATGGGCCTCAGTGTCCTCATCTGTAAAATAAGGTTGTAAGAAGATCTTTAAAGGCTCTGCCAGCCCTAAACCTATGATGCTCTGCAGAAGAACTTGGGCTTGCGAGGTTGATAGCATTATTAATATCCAGGGGCAGCAGGGTGGTTAATAGAGTGCTGAGCTCAGACTTGGGAAGACCCGAGTTAAAATCTGACCTTGGCCACTTTCCAGCTGGCTGTGTGACCCTAGACAAGTTATTTAACCCTTTTTACCTCAGTTCCTCATCTGTAAAAATGAGCTGGAGGAAGAAATGGCAAATCACTTCAGTATCTTTGCCAAGAAAACCCCAAATGGGGTCACAAAGATGTGGACTGAAATGACTGAATAACAAAAATCAATGCTCGAGGTACATACTATGCCTGGAATGGTGTTGTCTTTTCCATTGTCTTTTTTTAAGTATCTTACTTGAAGAGTAACTGATTAAAATTTTATATACACAGTATATTGTACTCGTAACACAATCCAGCCTTTCAGAGTGGAGACCGGGCTGCACAAATGGGTCCAGAAAATGCACGCACTTCTTCTTTTTAAAAAATTTTTAAACCCTAATATCTTTTATATATATCCTTCTATACTAATTTTATTTGTTACAGGGCTAGGCAATGGGGGTTAAGTGACTTGCCCAGGGTCACACAGCTGGGAAGTGTCCGAGGCAAAATTCGAACCTAGGACTTCCCGTCTCTAGGCCTGACTCTCAATCCATTGAGCCATCCAGCTGCCCCCAAATACATGTATTTCTAACATGGACCTTCAGAATTCCCAAGGTAGCCTATCGGGCTGAGCTTTCAATATTGTACAAGTGAATGTTTCAAGACATACATTTTAATATAGCCAGGAAATATTTTGCCTTTTAGTGTAAAATAAACGAATTTTCTTGTCCAAATTAAATGTTTTCAGGAACTTCTTCTTAGTGATCTTTAGGATGGAAAGAATGCTTTTCATATCGGATTTGATGATGGAACTTAGCTAAGTCAAAGGTTGCTAGTGATCAACATCGATAGATAAGGTTTGAACAATGAGAATTTCCTACACTGATGAAACCAAAGATCCATGGCATATGTGCATACAAGCACATATGTGTATATGCATGTTTGGTGTGTGTGTGTGTGTGTACTTTTATCAGGTGCCATATAATTGGAAAGGGTAGTTAGGTAGCACAGTAGTTAGAGTGTACAGCTTATAGTTAGGAAGATCCAGGTTCCAGTCCAGCTTTAGATACTAGCTAGTTGTGTGACCCTGGGTAAGTCACTTCACTCTGTTGCCTCAGTTTGCTCATCTGTAAAATGAGCTGAAGAAGGAAATGGCAAACCATTCTGGTATCTTTGCCATGAAAACCCCAAATAAGGTCACAAGGAGACAGATGCACCTGAAACAAATAACCAACTACAAATAACTGGAAAAGAAAGCGGGCCAGACAAATAGTAAGAATGAGGGATAGCCAAAGGACAGTTCATGTGCTTACTGTTATTTATCAAAATATAAAAAATTTGGAGGAAGTCCTCCAGCCTGCTGGGCTTCCTGTTGATGACTTATAGGAGGATGTAGATAAGCATTATATAGAAAAAGCATTGACCCCTTCCCCCTCCCATACATTTGTTGATCCTTATCCCAGATGAGAAATAGTTCTGACCTTAGAAAGGCAGAGGCCTCAGCTAAAATACTCTTGTCTCTCTTACAGCCTCCCCCCCCCCCGCCCCCCTGCTCAAACAGAATCTGAGTTCTAGTAGCTCTGGACATCTTCCAAGTTTAATCATCACCCCGTTGGTACATTTGTCTTATAGAGGCAGCCAAGCTAGTTCTCAGCTGCTGAAGGGGCCAACGAAAATCTGGACTGAGAACCTAAGTGGGCGAAACAAACCAGAGAATTCTCTTCATCTGGCTGATGGAGACACCCTATCTTCGTGGATATGCTACTCTCCAATGGCAGGTGGCATCTTCTTCTGCGCTTCTAGATGGAAGCAGGAAGGGAAGATAGGAATTCGGGAGGTGGCCAATCCAACTTTTTGATCCAAATGCCAGTTTTATAGGGGAGGGAGTCCTGAATAACTTCCCAAAATGTGTTGCAAGGCTTTTGTGTTCTATGCAAAAACTCTGATCTGCTGGTGATGGGTAAACTGCATTTGTTTCTTTTCTTTTTTTTTTAAACCCTCACCTTCCGTCTTGGAGTCAATACTGTGTATTGGCTCCTAGGTAGAAGATTGGTAAGGGTAGGCAATGGGAGTCAAGTGACTTGCCCAGGGTCACACAGCTGGGAAGTGTCTGAGGCCAGATTTGAACTTAGGACCTCCCATCTCTAGCTGCCCCCTGCATTTGTTTCTTATAGAATATCCAGAAGGGAAAGAGCAGTTTTAAATGTTGAGATTTTTGTAATTACTCAGTTGTAAAAGTAGCACAAAGTACTTTCTTCAATGTGAATTTGGCCTCACAAATCCTTTCTTATATATAATGCCTCCTTCATACCTTAAAGTCAATGTACATGCCAGCTATCCTCATGACAATAGCAGATACATTTATATAGAGCTTATTATGTGCCAAGTACTGCCCAAAGTACTTTAAATATTATTTCATTTGATTTTCACAATAACTCTGGACGATAAGTGCTATTATTGTCACCATTTTACAGATGAGGAAACAGAGGCAAATAGATTTAGGTGACTTAATTGCCCAGGATCACACAGTGAGTTAAGTGTCTGAGGATGGATTTGATCTCATGTTTTCCTGACTCCAGGTTCAGTTATTTCAATACCTATATGCCTCATAATTGTTTTCTTTGCATATGCATATATGTATATATACACATATATCTATATCTATATCTATATCTAACTATATCTATCTATCTATCTATATATCTCTATATATCTCTATATATAGANGGAAATGGACTCTGGATTTGGAATTAGGGGATCTGAGTTTGGGGCTAATGTTACTGCCCAGGTGGCCTTGGGGGCAAGTTATTTCTTTTCTATGGGCCTCAGTGTCCTCATCTGTAAAATAAGGTTGTAAGAAGATCTTTAAAGGCTCTGCCAGCCCTAAACCTATGATGCTCTGCAGAAGAACTTGGGCTTGCGAGGTTGATAGCATTATTAATATCCAGGGGCAGCAGGGTGGTTAATAGAGTGCTGAGCTCAGACTTGGGAAGACCCGAGTTAAAATCTGACCTTGGCCACTTTCCAGCTGGCTGTGTGACCCTAGACAAGTTATTTAACCCTTTTTACCTCAGTTCCTCATCTGTAAAAATGAGCTGGAGGAAGAAATGGCAAATCACTTCAGTATCTTTGCCAAGAAAACCCCAAATGGGGTCACAAAGATGTGGACTGAAATGACTGAATAACAAAAATCAATGCTCGAGGTACATACTATGCCTGGAATGGTGTTGTCTTTTCCATTGTCTTTTTTTAAGTATCTTACTTGAAGAGTAACTGATTAAAATTTTATATACACAGTATATTGTACTCGTAACACAATCCAGCCTTTCAGAGTGGAGACCGGGCTGCACAAATGGGTCCAGAAAATGCACGCACTTCTTCTTTTTAAAAAATTTTTAAACCCTAATATCTTTTATATATATCCTTCTATACTAATTTTATTTGTTACAGGGCTAGGCAATGGGGGTTAAGTGACTTGCCCAGGGTCACACAGCTGGGAAGTGTCCGAGGCAAAATTCGAACCTAGGACTTCCCGTCTCTAGGCCTGACTCTCAATCCATTGAGCCATCCAGCTGCCCCCAAATACATGTATTTCTAACATGGACCTTCAGAATTCCCAAGGTAGCCTATCGGGCTGAGCTTTCAATATTGTACAAGTGAATGTTTCAAGACATACATTTTAATATAGCCAGGAAATATTTTGCCTTTTAGTGTAAAATAAACGAATTTTCTTGTCCAAATTAAATGTTTTCAGGAACTTCTTCTTAGTGATCTTTAGGATGGAAAGAATGCTTTTCATATCGGATTTGATGATGGAACTTAGCTAAGTCAAAGGTTGCTAGTGATCAACATCGATAGATAAGGTTTGAACAATGAGAATTTCCTACACTGATGAAACCAAAGATCCATGGCATATGTGCATACAAGCACATATGTGTATATGCATGTTTGGTGTGTGTGTGTGTGTGTACTTTTATCAGGTGCCATATAATTGGAAAGGGTAGTTAGGTAGCACAGTAGTTAGAGTGTACAGCTTATAGTTAGGAAGATCCAGGTTCCAGTCCAGCTTTAGATACTAGCTAGTTGTGTGACCCTGGGTAAGTCACTTCACTCTGTTGCCTCAGTTTGCTCATCTGTAAAATGAGCTGAAGAAGGAAATGGCAAACCATTCTGGTATCTTTGCCATGAAAACCCCAAATAAGGTCACAAGGAGACAGATGCACCTGAAACAAATAACCAACTACAAATAACTGGAAAAGAAAGCGGGCCAGACAAATAGTAAGAATGAGGGATAGCCAAAGGACAGTTCATGTGCTTACTGTTATTTATCAAAATATAAAAAATTTGGAGGAAGTCCTCCAGCCTGCTGGGCTTCCTGTTGATGACTTATAGGAGGATGTAGATAAGCATTATATAGAAAAAGCATTGACCCCTTCCCCCTCCCATACATTTGTTGATCCTTATCCCAGATGAGAAATAGTTCTGACCTTAGAAAGGCAGAGGCCTCAGCTAAAATACTCTTGTCTCTCTTACAGCCTCCCCCCCCCCGCCCCCCTGCTCAAACAGAATCTGAGTTCTAGTAGCTCTGGACATCTTCCAAGTTTAATCATCACCCCGTTGGTACATTTGTCTTATAGAGGCAGCCAAGCTAGTTCTCAGCTGCTGAAGGGGCCAACGAAAATCTGGACTGAGAACCTAAGTGGGCGAAACAAACCAGAGAATTCTCTTCATCTGGCTGATGGAGACACCCTATCTTCGTGGATATGCTACTCTCCAATGGCAGGTGGCATCTTCTTCTGCGCTTCTAGATGGAAGCAGGAAGGGAAGATAGGAATTCGGGAGGTGGCCAATCCAACTTTTTGATCCAAATGCCAGTTTTATAGGGGAGGGAGTCCTGAATAACTTCCCAAAATGTGTTGCAAGGCTTTTGTGTTCTATGCAAAAACTCTGATCTGCTGGTGATGGGTAAACTGCATTTGTTTCTTTTCTTTTTTTTTTAAACCCTCACCTTCCGTCTTGGAGTCAATACTGTGTATTGGCTCCTAGGTAGAAGATTGGTAAGGGTAGGCAATGGGAGTCAAGTGACTTGCCCAGGGTCACACAGCTGGGAAGTGTCTGAGGCCAGATTTGAACTTAGGACCTCCCATCTCTAGCTGCCCCCTGCATTTGTTTCTTATAGAATATCCAGAAGGGAAAGAGCAGTTTTAAATGTTGAGATTTTTGTAATTACTCAGTTGTAAAAGTAGCACAAAGTACTTTCTTCAATGTGAATTTGGCCTCACAAATCCTTTCTTATATATAATGCCTCCTTCATACCTTAAAGTCAATGTACATGCCAGCTATCCTCATGACAATAGCAGATACATTTATATAGAGCTTATTATGTGCCAAGTACTGCCCAAAGTACTTTAAATATTATTTCATTTGATTTTCACAATAACTCTGGACGATAAGTGCTATTATTGTCACCATTTTACAGATGAGGAAACAGAGGCAAATAGATTTAGGTGACTTAATTGCCCAGGATCACACAGTGAGTTAAGTGTCTGAGGATGGATTTGATCTCATGTTTTCCTGACTCCAGGTTCAGTTATTTCAATACCTATATGCCTCATAATTGTTTTCTTTGCATATGCATATATGTATATATACACATATATCTATATCTATATCTATATCTAACTATATCTATCTATATATCTATATATCTCTATATATCTCTATATATCTCTATATATAGATATATATATATATAGAGAGAAAGTATGTGGACATGGAGGATGGGAATCTTAGTTCAGTAGTCCAATATTCTCCCCTTATACCCCTGACTGTCTTCATGGGCTTTTGAGACCTAAGCCTGGAGTTAGGAGATCTCGATTTGAATGCAGCTCTGAAACTTTTCATCTATAAAATGGGCATATTAAAACTTGCTTTGTAGCCTACTGGTTGTGGAGGGTTCTGAATAAAGCCTGTTGTAAACATTAAGGTGCTACATAAAGGCAAAGATTACCATCTTTCTAGTTCTGTCACATCTGAAATCTCACATCTTTCTTTTGACTTGTTTCTGGCTTTTTTTTTTTTTTTTTTTTAAAATAAAAAGGCAACCCCGTACCTTTGAAAGATTCATGGGCCAAAGCCAACAATTCTGGAGGCTGACTTTGAAGAGACTCCCTTTAAAAGCCTCTGGAAAGGGGGACTGCTGGGTAGCTCAGTGGATTGAGAGCCAGGCTGCAGACACGGGGGAGGTCCTAGGTTCAAATCCGGCCTCAGACACTTCCCAGCTGTGTGACCCTGGGCAAGTCACTTGACCCCCATGGCCCACCCTTACCACTCTTCCACCAAGGAGCCAATAAACAGAAGTTAAGGGTTTTAAAAAAACAAAACAAAAACCTCTGGAAAGTCTTTCCCAGGCCATAGTTTTTTTCATCTTAATTCTGGCATGAGCTGAGTGACAGCTCCTGCCTGCTTTCCAGACACTCCTCAAAAGTTTTCAGGCGTCAGATCAGAATAAACTCAGTTGCTCTTCCACTTGTATCCCATTTGCTTCTAAGTAGAATCACATAATTTGAAGATTAGAAGGGACTTTAGTGGGGGGGGGGTTGCGGAGGAAAGAAAGGGGCGACACACCATTCATTTCCTTTGCTGTCAAATTAATCTGATCAGCAAGTGGCCGAGGCTTGTTGTCAGATTCGAATATCTTGTTGGGACAGAAATCTCCCTGTGCAGTGGTGGGCCCTTCTGATGCTAAGGAGATGATAAATTCTCTCTGGAGTTCCGATCCCAACTTAGTCTTATTACCTAAGTGACCTTGGGCAAGTCACAACCTCTCTGGTCCTCAGTTCCCTCATCTGTAAGTGAGGGAAACGTCACTAGGTGGCTTCCGAGGATCCTTCCAGCTTTAGACAAACGGTCCAGGTACTGTCCTGCTCCTTTCTCTAAGGACGCGCATTCCCCAATCCATATTCCACCCCGCGATGTAAAAACCAGCCTGTTCTTTCCAGAAAAAAAGGTTTTCCCCGAGTCTTCGCTCTGTGAAACACCGGAGCCAGTTATGCCAGGCGGTGGTTATCTGGGAGCATCCACCCTCCCGTTTCCCGAGAGGTTTCCGCGTAGAGCTCGGCGCGCAGGCACACCGCAAGCACCTGCTCATTGTACTAGCGCGCCCTTCCCCATTCCTCCCATTCCGCCCCCTTGGCCTTCCTCCTCCCCTCCCACTCCAGCCCTCCCAGCCCCCTCCCAGAGCTGGCCTCCCCCGTTGTCTCCTCGGTTCCCGGCCCGGCGCAGAGCTCGGAGAGGCAGCAGCAGCAGCCGAGCCGCTGACACCTACGGAATTGCTTCCGGGCACTCCGGAGCTGGAGGGCAGCTGGCTGGGGGCCAAGAGCCGGCTAGGGCCGGGCTGCTCAGCTCGAGCTCGGGCTCCGTAGGCGGGCGGTGGTTCTAGCATCAGCATCAGCAGCGACAGCGGGCGGCGGCGGCGGCCACAGCAGCCAACACGAGCTGTCGCTCCCTCCCTCTCTCCCTCCCTCCTACCCTCCCGCCCTCTCCCCGTGGCCCGCCCACTAGGCGTCCCGTGCGCTCCAGCTCAGGCGGTTCCATTGCCCGGGGAGCCGCGCTCAGCCCAGGGCGGAGGCTTGGCGTAGCCCGAGAAGAAAACCGTCTCCTAGGGCGTGGGGAGGAGCCGCACGGCCCAGCACGCGCCGGAGGGTGCCGGGGGGCCTCCTCCTCCTCCTCCTCCTCCTCCTCCTCTGCTCCTCAGCCTCCACCCCCTCCCCCAGGAAGGTCATGCACCTGTGATTTTCTCCCCCGGCAATTCCCCGCACCCTCCCCTTGCCTCGCCTTTCTTCGTACATTTAGTTGTCCGCCCCCCACGCGCTTGCCCATGAGCCTTCTCGGGAGCTACCGGAAAAAGACCAACAATGATGGGTACGAATCTTTGCAGCTGGTGGACAGCAGCGGTGACTTGGGCTCAGGCAGCGGCGGGAGCAGCAGCGGCGGCGGCGTCAGGCTCGGAGTGAACCCGGGAGCGGCGGCAGCGGCAGCGGCAGCAGCGAAGAGTCCCGCGCGGCGCCCCCCAGTCGGTGTCAGCACCATGGACAGCTCAGGTACTGGGCCCGCCGGCTAGCTGGGCGGGCGAGCTGAGCGGAGTCCAGGGGGTGGGGGTGGGAAGGAGGATGGAACGTGCTGCCCTGCGGGGCATCGCCTTACCGACCCACCTGGGAGGCCCAGCCTGGCTCCGGTCTCTGCCCCAGCCCGCTCAGCCACTGGGATGGCACCTGGGGAGATCTAATACCAGGTCACCCTCGGCTCCGATTTCCCTCGCTTCAGGGAGCGAGGAAACGTTAGATGTGGCCCGGGGCCCCGCAGCCTGAAAATCGCGCCTCTTAATCTCCGGGCCCGAGAATACACCGGCTGGGAGGGGGAAGGGGAGGGCGGGCCAGCTGGGAGGGCGGCAGAAGGGCGGGGAGCAGCCGCTGCCTTAACTCTGCCTGGCCAGTAGACGAGAAGAGGGGAAAGAGTAAGTATCTTGATTGTTTCTGTAGTTTTTCAGCTGTGGTCAATGCTAATGTTGTTCTTTGCAATCACACGACGTGCCATATTAACTAACTCTCCTGCCCACTTTCGGCAATAACCTTTATTGAACATTTGGCGCATCTTTCTAAAGAGCTTGTGGGGGTTTGCAAAACGAGCTTTACTTCCCAGTTGTTGTGCTCGGCCTTTTTAGAACTGTGTTCCGTTCCCTGGAGTCATTTATTTATGTAGATCTTTAAAGCCGGGCGAGCTGCAAGGGCCTGGGGATTGTCTGTGTGGCTTTGCAATTAAGCGTCTTCAAATGCGCTCGCTACGAAGCGGAATCTCTTTCGCTGAAGCTGCGTCCTTAGCTAAAGAGTAGTTTAATCCAGCCTTGATGGCTGGTGAGGCTCTTTGGCCAGGGGCTGGTTGTTTAACTTTGCGAGCCACCGAAGGCAGAAGCTGGTTTTTACAAGGACGATTCCTTCGAGGAGGCCTCTGAGCTTTAATCTAGGAAGCGGGAGGAATGCTCTGGGATAGATCGAAGTCGGTAGGGCTGAAGTAAATTTGGGCACATCGCATACGTCGATAATTATTTGTCTTAGCCAACCGGTAATTTCCCAGGGGGCTCATGGTCTCGGTGCCCAGCCCCCTCCCCGTCCTTCCCTCCAGTGCTGGCTTTGAAATATAGGTGCTTTTGTCAGATCTGAATTTGACCTGGTAAGCTTTCAGTGAATAGAGGCAAGGGAACAGCCTGCCGAAGTACCACTCTTAAAAGGCGAAGATCATCCCCGGCGCCCTGGCTGGCTGGGGTTAGTTTTTGATGGTATAAAAATGTAGTTAAGATTGTTCTGGATCAAAAGTAGCTGAGAGTCCCTCACTGTCTCCACTAGAGAAAGAAGAGAAACTGGAAACCTGGCTGGCCACCTTTGGATATACTCGGGGCAGAGACTTCACCTCTTTGGGCTTATGGCCCCATTTGGCAGGCTGGTGGAGGCTAAGTAAGGACCCTTTCTTGGAGTGATGTTTTTAAGTGCAGAAAACAGAATCCTCGGCAATTACAGAGGAAAGCAATCCTATTGAACTACAGCTAGGAAAATACTTTAAAAATAAGTGCATGCCTCCAGGTTAAGCCCCTCTAACCCAGGCTTTAGTAGCCACTGGAGGTTTTACAAGTCTGTGGCTACCTGCACGTTGGAGGGTGCTTGTTATCAATAAATCACATTCCCGGCCAGTCCGAGAGGGCAGAATGCATTGCTTTGAGAATTCCCATCCTACAATAGACTACTCGAATGGATACTGCCATGCCCATTGCACTTTGGCTGTGGCTCTTGGTTTTGGAGAGAAGCCACATAGCAGTGTCATGCACCGTGATTATCATTATTCAATCAACAGTTTTCTTTTTCTTTTTTTTTTTAATCCTTACCTTCTGTCTTGGAGTCAATACTGTGTATTGGCTCCAAGGCAGGAGAGAGGGAAGGGTGGGCAATGGGGGGTCAAGTGACTTGCCCAGGGTCACCCAGCTGGGAAGTGTCTGAGGCTGGATTTGAACCTAGGCCTGGTTCTCAATCCACTGAGCCACCCAGCTGCCCCCAATCAACAATTTTCTTAAGAAACTACTGGGTGTCAGATACCAGGTTTTTGAAGCAGGGGATACAAAGACAAGGGAGAAATAGTTTCTGCCCTTGACCTGGGATAGAATCCCTGCTCGGCTCCTTACTACTCACCAGCATTGATTTGAAACCAAGTTGCCTCATTGGGCCTCAGTGTTCTCATCTCTAAAATGGGAGCATTGATGTCACAGGTCTCTTTTCTAGCTCTAAGTCTATGATTCTTTGAATGAGGACTATTTATTTTTTTTGCTTTTGTCTGCATCTTCATTGCTTAGCATGGTGCCAGGCTCATGATAAGCTCTTAAGAAAAGGTTCCTTGCCTTGCCTTGTCCCATAAAATGGGCATGGCAACGTCAGCCTTGCTTACTTCACTGGATCAATGGGAAGAAGGCACTTTTTAAACTGTAAGGTGCTGTATGAAAGTGAACCATGAAATGCTATAGTTCTGTCTGACCCTGCTCCCTTAGTCGTTTGCCATTCATTTCTAGAATAGATGTTCTCTGCATGGCACTATGTCAAAGGGAAAGTGTCTTGGATAGAGCGCTGGCTGGAGCATCTGGTCCGCCTGAATTTGACACGGGCTTTAGGAACTTCTTGGCTGTGTGAGTTTGGGACAGTTGCTTTGCCTCTCTGACCCTGGTCTGTAAAATAAAGATCGCGATGGCATCTATCTCGGGGAGTTGCCCAGGATCCAATGCAGATATAATGCTCTTCCCTCTCAGGTCATCTTGACTTCCAAGATTATCTTGTTTATACATATTTTATCTCTCCTGTTGGTATGCCCAGATCTGAACTCAGAGCTTGGCTACTGAAAATGCTCAATAAGTGCTTGCTGGTTGTAGGATTCTCAGATAAAGGCAGATTCTAAAGTCAGTGTTTTGCCACAAAGGCATTCCATGTCTTAAGCCAGCCTCCCTGCCCCATTTTTTTTTTTTGTACTGTGAATCAGATGATGAATCTTGTCAGGCTGGGAGTGTCTGGGAATAAGATGAACAAGCTGAGCTTTTAGTCCCTTAAATGTTCTGTCTGGGCTTTCAGATCCTCAGTTCCTAAAATTCCTCCTTAAGAGATCGCTTTGGGGGGAAAAAGCAACCCAGAAACTTGGAATTTTTGCACCAAGTCTTTCGTAACAGCACTTTTCGTGATAATTGAAGGCTGCCGAATCAGTGCTTCGGCTCACAGTGAGAAGCAGATGGGAGGATGAAATGGAGAAATGATCTTTAAACGATACTGCCCTGAGTTAGGCTTCTGCGTAGTCCAGTTTGCAGTTTATCCCTGAGGTGGGACCAGGGTCCTCTGGGGCCAGTTTTGTGCTGGGAAGGATTTGGGAGGCATTTAATGCACCATCCATTTTTATTGGGGAAATTGGGGCCCAGGGAGGTGGTGGTGGTCGCTCGGGGTCACAAAAGGAGCAAGGAGAAGGGTTTGAATTTGAACCAAGGCTTTTAGCCTAGTGGCCGGTGCCCTGAGTTCAAGAGTCCAAAGTGATTTGGGCTTAAGCCTCTCCGTAGCTACTTCTTAGTGGTTCTCACCCCCAGCCTCCCTTTTTTTTAAGCCTTCACCTTCCATCTTAGAATCAATACTGTGTATTGTTTCCAAGGCAGAAAAGTGGTCAATGCCAGGCAGCAGGGGGGGGGGGTGAAATGACTTCCCCTGGGTCACACAGCTGGCAAGGGCCTGAGGGCAGATTTGAACTCAGGGCCTCCTTCTCCAGACCTGTTTTCTTATCCACTGAGTCACCCAGCTACCCCTATTGCTTTCTGTTCTAAGAGTTGAGTAGTTCTAACATTTTAAGGAGAAACAAAACACAACTCGTCATTTCTTTTATTATAATAGCTACTATTTATGTGTCACTTTAAGGATTAAAAACACCATATAAAAATTGGTCTTGTAAACAGAAAATGTCTACTATATTAGGAATTATTTGTATATTAAAATATATTAACTTTAGGAAGCTAGGTGACAGACACAGTGGCTAGAGGGCTGGACCTGAGTTTGAGTCCAGCCTCGGACACTCACCAGAAGTATGACCCCAGGCAAATCAGTTAACCTTTGTCTACCTCAGTTTTCTTATCTGTAAAATGGGGATAATCATCATATCTACCTCCCACAATTGTTGTGAAGATGGAATGACATAATATTTATAAAGCTCTTTGCAAAACTGAAAGCACAATCTAAATGCTAGCTGTAGGCACTTCTATTTAAATATAGTTTATGCACAGGGACACAATACATGTAGATATTAATTATACACGCACACACATGTACACACACCACATGTATGTACACACGCATATACATATGTATGTGAACATACATGTCTTAAATATCACTAGATTGTCACACTGCTCTTGCGAGGTGGATGTGAAAATAATTCCCATTTTTCAGAGGATGAAACTGAGGCTGGGAAAGCTGGCACGGCTTTCCCATGTGGTATAGCTGGTGAATGGGGTCATTTTTAAAGCAAACGTGACTACATTGGATGCTTCTGGTCTTGAGCAGATTCTGGGACTGTAAGAGCCTGTGATGAATTGGAGCGCTTGACCCCTGGAGCCCCGGGTAGCCCTTGGGTCCGGGCCTCCCCCAGGATCCTCCCTGATCTTTATTTCCACACTACTTCTATTCATGAGCTCATCCGAGTCTCCGAGCCACGCTTGGTGGAGAGAGTTTATGCCCATTTTGCAAGAAAAGAAAGTGAGCCTCCCCGGGGAAGTGACTGGAAGTCCTGTAGTGAGGACCTTCGGAGGGTGCCTCTTCCCGGTGCCCTGGGGTGCTCTCCCTCCTCACCTCCCCCCTGACTCTGACGCTGCCTCCGGTTGATCCGGTCCCTGTTCTAGTCTGTAGTGTCCCCCCCCCCCCCAGACTGGGAGCTCTGCGAGAGGAGAGAATTTTCTGTTGCTTGGCACAGTGCCTGGCACAGAGTAGGTGCTTAATAAAAGCCAATTTGGGGCTTGATCAATTCACTCATAAAGTGGAAAGTGTCCTCGCTTGAGGATTGGAGGAACAGAGTTCAAGTGCTAGCTGTGGCATTTACTCCCTGAAGGACCTTAGGGGAGTTATCTGATTGCTTTGGGCCTCAGTTTCCCCATCTGTGAAATGGAAGGTCGGGCTGCCTCCCAGGTGTCTTCCAGCTCTGGGTCTATGTTCTGTGACTTCTCCGGACCCTGTTTTCCCCTTGAATAATGAAAATATTCCTTGGGAGGGGGGTAGTGGCACACTAAGTGGCTCAGTGGATTGACAGTCAAGTCTAGAGATGTTCAGATCTGGCCTCAGACAATTTCCGGCTGGGTGACCCTGGACAAGTCACTTAACCCCCATTACCTAGCCTTGACCTCTCATTTGCCTTGGAACCATTGGGCCTAAGACAGAAGGAAAGGGCTTAAAAAATACTTCGTTCATTAAAATGGTTAGATAATGGAGGAGATGACAGCTTCAATAAGAGAACATGCAGGGACTCTGATCCCGATTCCTCTGTTTATAGATGGGGGGACTGGAGCTCCCCGGGGGGAGCGGCGGCTCGGCCTCCAGGGCCACAAGGGGAGGAAAGGCCGGGACTGGGCCGAAGTACAAGAACCTCCCGAGCCGGGTCTGCTGCCCTCTCCGCTGCCCCTGCCACGGGGAGATATGTGGCGAAGGCTGGAAGCGCCTGTAGAGCCGGAGGCTGGAGAAAATGAGGTTAGGCCTAAAATAAATCAGGCTGTAGGCAGCGCCGGCTTCTGAGTGTAACTGTTAACACTGGGCGCCGCGGCCTCTGGCGCAGGATCCTGGCTCTGCGCGGCACAGAGAAAGGGGCCGATTTGGGGAGGCGTCTCCCCGCTGGACCACAATTATCCTACCACACGTAGAAGTATTTCAGGATTAATAATAACACATCTAGATGTGGCTTCATGGCACAGAGTCAGTGGGTCTCGGAGCCAAAAAGATCCGAGTTCAAATGTGGCCTCAGACACGTCCCGGTGTGGCGAGCCTGGAGAAGTCACTTCATCCCTGTTGCCTAGCCCTGATCACTCTTCTGCCTTGGAACCAATACACTCTATTGATTCTATTTTTTATTTATTTTTATTTTTTTACATTTTTAAACCCGTGACTTCTGTGTATTGTCTCATAGGTGGAAGAGTGGTAAGGGTGGGCAATGGGGGTCAAGTGACTTGCCCAGGGTCACCCAGCTGGGAAGTGTTTGAGGCTGGATTTGAACCCAGGACCTCCCATCTCTAGGCCTGACTCTCCATCTGCTGAGTTACCCAGCTGCCCCCACTGTATTGATTCTAAAATGGAAGGTGAGGAGTTAAAAAAAAAGGTATAGGGAGGGGCTTTTGGTAGGGGGTCAGAAATGGGTAGAAATGTAAGAGACAGAACATGCGATCAGCGGCCATTTTTAAGCACCTATTATATTCCTACATGCAATATTTGATGTTTTAAGCCCAGAGAGAGAGAGAGAACTAGCCAAGACATGTGCCTTCCCTTTGAAGAGTGTGGAGTCCAGGAGGAGCGACAGAAAACACATTAGAACACAACAAGCACGTGAGAAGCACTAGAGAATTCTGGACCTTTCCATTGTGGAGGCCGTAGAGGCCAGGCAGGCCCTCGGGTCCAGCTTCCTCATTCCACAAGGGAAGGACAAGCACATATTGCTGGGGGTGTGAAGGAGGCTTCAGGGAGACGGGGGTCCCAGAGGACCCCTGGGATTTCCACAGGCAGAGATGGCTTTGGGGGACTGGGAAGAGTTCAGATGGGGACTTAATGTAAAAACTGGACACGGAGAAGTGCTGGTGTGAAAGGAAGTCAGGCCACGTGTCCTCCCTTCGGTGGTTCAGTGAATGGGGAGAGAAGCCAGAAGGATGCCAGGGGTGAACACTGAGGCTTGCAGGGTCCATCTCCAACTGCTTAATGAACCCAGACCTGTCCAGGCTCCTCTCTTGACTTCTGACCATGAAAACCTGATTTAGTTTCTTTGAACCTGTTTCCTAATCCATAGAAGGGGGAGAAAAATACTTGTAGTTGTGACTCCAGTCTTTTGTAAGCTGGAGGAGGCAATATAAGTGTGTCCTTCCTCCCTCCCTCCCTCCCTCCCTCCCTTCCTTC
>NC_058133.1:12377619-12390868 GCF_016433145.1 Gracilinanus agilis | reverse complement strand
CTTCCTTCCTTCCTTCCTTCCTTCCTTCCTTCCTTCCTTCCTTCCTTCCTTCCTTCCTTCCTTCCTTCCTTCCTTCCTTCCCTCCTTCCTCCTTCCTCCTTCCTCCTTCCCTCCTTCCCTCCTTCCCTCCTTCCCTTCCCTTCTGCCTTAGAGTCAGTTTGGGGCAGGATTTGCCCAGAGCCCCAGAGCTAGGCAGCCGGATTTGAGCGGAGGACCTCTGGTCTCTCCAGCCACTGGACCACCCGGCCACCGCAGGGCTGTGGTTTCTCCGGGCTGCGCATTAGGGCCGGCCTCTTCGGCCCCCTGAGATCACCCGTGGAGCGTTGCCTTCCGTCCTGGAGGCCACATTTCAGAAGCAGCCGCATTGCTCTGCGGTGACTAGAGAGCCGGCCTGGGAACGGGCAAAGGGAAGGGGCCGGGACTCACGCAGCATCCTCGGAAGATGAGCCAGGCAGCCGCGTGGGCCGGTCCCGGTGACCTGGGACAGTCATTTAAGGTCTTGGTGCTCCGGACGTCCCTCGGAGAGTTGAGAGGACGGCTGAGCTTGGGTTCGAGGGAGCCCCTTCCTTACCCTGCTGGAATCACAGGTTTAGACAAAACGGGAGAACATAATGAGCTTGAGAAGGCCCAGAAGGGAGCGCTGGAGACTGTGGGGGGCCCCGAAGCCCCGCAGCGCAGAGCCCTCGATGGAAGGAAGCCTCAGGAAGGGGGAGCCAGGCTGGGCGTCTCGGGCCCGGCCACGGGGAGAGGGGGCCCGGTCATTCTTCGAGCCCCCCGAGGGAAGAAGCAGAAATGATGGAAGCCCCCCCCAGAGACGGGGCTCTCGAAGGGAAGGAGCACGAGTCTCCCCATGAGGAGAGCTTTCTCTGGGGGAGGGGCTGCCTCTGGAGCCGAGCCCCCTTCCTGGAAGCTCGGGACCGCTTGTTGGGGATTCTGGTTCTGGCTTGGATTGGACCTTCCCAGCTCCGAGGCAGGAGCGGAGCTTGGTAAGCCGGTTTTATATCTCCATCACTGTTTCCCCTCTCGTTTGGTCCCGCCTGTCGATGGATGTATTTAAGAAGGCTGTTCTGAGGGGGGGCCGCAGGCCTCACCAGGCTGACCAGGAAGTCAGAGCCGGCAGCCTGGGGTAACCTGGAGCCCCCCCTGGCTCTGGCCTCAGCACACACGTCCTTTGGGGTGCTGAATTGGGCCGGACGCGGCGGTGCAGAGCCGGATGGTCGTCCTGAGAGCCCCCCCCCAGCCTGTGGCCCTTGTGGGCCCCCCACGGGGGCAGGGCCGGCCCGGCCTGCGCTGAAGCCGGCGAGTCGGCGCCCTTCTGGGGAGAAGGCGGCCTGCGGCCCGGGAGGAGCTCGGCCGGGTCCGAGCCTTGGAGGCGGCCTGTGGCGGCCGTCTAGGTGTGAGCCTCGGTGTCGGGTTCCAATTTGGGTAATTGCGTTTGGCCTACTTAGGACGTCACCGGCCGCTTCAATTAGACCAAATGGGCCGGCGGGAGGCGAGGAGGCTTCCGGAGGTCGGGGGAGCTTTGGTGGCCGGATCGTGTTCTGCAGCCCAGGCTAGGCACCGCGGGGGGGCCGGGCTGCGGGGCCCGAGGGGGCTCCTTCTCCTGGGCCTCGGCTTCTCTCCCCAGAGCAGCACCCCGCCGGGGAGGCGAACTCTCTGCTTGTTGGGGGGCTCGGACGGGGGACCGGCCAGGCCATGGTTTCCAGCTATCCAAGGAGCTGCTCCGGGTACGAGAGGCCCCCCGGCTTTCTCTTGGCTCCCGGGGCCGGGCTGTGTGAAGGGCGAGAAGATGCAGAGAACCTGATGTCGGCCCGGGAGAGAGAACTTCCCCAAACCAGGTGGAGCCCAGGGGACGGGGCGCCAGCTGGAATCCGGGAGGACTGGGGTTTGAATGTGGCTTTGGACCCTTCTCGGCCGTGTGACCCTGGCCAGGTCACTTCACCCCGATGGCCCAGCCCAGCCCACTCTCCAGTCTCACAGAAGGGGAGGGTTAAGGAAACCCCCAACAACAATGAGAATCCATGGAAAACGGCCCGGCTGCCCATCAGTCCAGCAACCCCCGAGGGCCCGCTTCGTGCAGGGTAAGCCAGTGTTCCAGGCCTGCAAAGAGGGGAGGGGAGCCCTTGTCCGGGTCTCCTGCAGCGCCGAGTTGAGGCGGGCGTCCATTTAAAAAAACTTCTTAATCGTTCTGACTTAGAATCAACGTTCCAAAGCAGAGGAGTAGTAAGGACAGCGCAGTTAGAGTTAAGTGACTTGCCCAGGGTCATACAGCCAGGACGTGCCCGAGGCCCAGTGAACCCAGGCTCTCCTGTCTCTAGTTCTGGCTCTCTATCCACGGAGCCCCTTAGTTGCCTCCATTCAAAATTTTTTTTCTTATCATTTGTTATTGTTGAGTCGTCTCAGGCTTGTCTCACTCTTTGTGACCCCATTGGGGGTTTCTGGGCAAAGATACTGGAGAGCTTTGCCATTGCCTTCTCCGGCTCATTTTACAGATGAGAAAACGGAGGCCAACAAGGTGAAATGACTTACCCAGGGTCACATAGGTGTCCCAAGGCTGGATTTGAATTCAGGTCTTCCTGACTCCAAGTCCGGTATACTGAGCTGCCCCACTCGTCCCAGTTACTGTGTATGTTGCTTTCCTTATTACGATGATTTCATGATCCATCCCTTAGTTTCCCATTTATCGTTTCTTACAGTGTGATATTCCATTCCCCGCAGCTCCCCCAGATTATTCATCCTTTCCCTTAGGAGTGAGCAGCTATTTGTCACCACAGAAGTGTGGCCGGGAATATCTTGGGGTAGGCGAGGCTTTTCTCCCCCTTTGAGATGTGTTGCCTGCATGAGAGGGGAAGGACAGGGCAGGATCTTGCTTTTGTAAGCCAAATTCCAGACTGCTTTCCAGAATGCTTGGAGCAAACCGCAGGTCTACCATCCATGTACTAGTGTTCCCGTCTTTCCTGGCCCCATCAGCAAAGACTATTCTCATCTTTCGTTCCTTTTGCCTCTTGCTAGGCAGGAAATAAATATCTGACTTGCTTTTGTCTTCCTCTTAGTGACCTGGGGGAATCTTTCACTGGATTGTTAATACTTTGTCGTTCCTTTCAGAGCTGTTTGATGCCTTTTGAGCTCTTTCTCACTTGGACAGTGCCTTTTGGACTTTTGCATCAGCCCTCTAGATAGCCTGTTCCCTTGTCAGAAATATTTGATGCAAAGCTTTTCCCTGAATAATAGCAAACCAGTTCAAATCCTGCCTCAGTCGCTCACTAGCTTTGTGACACTGGAAAAGTCATTTTAACCTCCATCTATCCCTTCCTCATCTGTAAAATGGGGATGATAACAGGATCTACCTCTCAGTTTACTGTTTTGAGAGTCAAATGAACTAATATTTGTAAATTATTGCGAATAAATCCTTAAAGGGCCTTATGAATGCTAGTTATTATTAGTCTGGTTATATTAATTTTGTTCATGCTTAATTAAGTGTTTTGCTCGAGGTAATGGAAATTATGATTTCTCCTTTGTGACTGCCTCTATCCTTGTTTGGTTAAGAAGTCCCTTCCTAGTTATTCCTGATCTGCATACCTTCTAATGGCTTTTTAGGGTGCTTTTTAGGTTATTTATATGTAGATGCATATTAATTTCGAATGTATTGTGGTATGTGGTGTAAGATGTTGATACAAACCCAATTTCTGCCAAGTTATTTTCCAGTTTTCCCAACTGATTGTGTCCAGTGACAAGAGCCATTGGGAACTAGGGCGCCATTTTGAAATGTTCAGGTTTGGCCCCGGGCACACAAAGGTTGTCTTGAGGTTTTGCTGAAAGCTCCAATCTAAGGTCAGATGACCCTCACGGCTCAGGAATGCCATGGAGTAGGTTTTGGACCAGATAAGCTCTAATGTCCCTTCCAGGGATAGATGTGGAGAGAGCACTCTGGGTTTAGAGTCCCCTCCTAGGGTGGAATTTCAGCCCTGCTGTTTAGGAGTCGTGAGCCTTCAGGCAATTTACTCCCCCCCCCCACCCACTCTCTGATTCTCAGTAAATCTCAGATTTTTTTCAGTATCCTTCAGTAAACTGAGAAGGTTGGACCCGGGAATCTCCAATGGCCTTTCTAGCTCTAACTCCTCTACATGCTAGGTTCAGTCAATAAAGACATGCCATTAACTCATTGATCTAGAGCGAATCATCTAGCCTAGCCCTATCCAATTATAGAGAAAGAAACTGAGACCCATAGGTTAAGTGACTTGTCCAAACGCACAAAGTTTGGAGGTTAGATTTGAACTCAGATCCTTTGACTCCAGAGCCAATGAGTGCTCTTTCCAAAGTGCCAGACTGAGGTTTTTCCCTCTGGATGATAAACTTGAAAAATTTTGTCCTTGTGTGATGAAGATTTTTAGAAGAGAGCATGGGAATCTGTACCCAGGAAGTTCTGAATTCAAATTCCAATTACTAGCTTTACTAATTATATGATCCTCTGAAAGTCACTTAACCTTAATGGGTCTCAGTTTCCCCATCTGTAAAACAAGGGATTAGGACTTCTTGACCTTAAAGAGCCTTTCTGGTTTAAATCAGCAATACAATCATCTTTTTATGGGGAGGGAAAAACAATCTCCACCTTAGATGGGTTTGACAGAAGGGAAAGGCTACTTGTGGGAAAGAAAAAAGTGCCGTAGAACCCTCTTTCTACTGCACTAGGGAAGCAGGTTCAAGTGGCTCCCAAGAGTCAGTATTTCATTTCCATTGGCCATTTGGAGATGTACCCATTTAAACTGTTGTCCCGCCAGCTATGCCTTTGTCTCCTGTGTCTGGAGAGAGATATCTCCATTATGCACCTCCCTGGCACCCAGAGAGGGGGCAGCTGGAACACAATGGATTGTTCTGTGTATCTGCCTCTGGCCAGAAAGAAGTCTCTGTAGCATGTGTCATTGTTTACAAAAGCCTGCCTGGTGGCAGTTTGAAACTTGACATTTAGTGATACAGAACTTCAAAGACAGGCTCTCTTCACCCTCCTTGTTTTGGCCATACTTCCCAGGGTTATTTTGAAGATCAAAGGAGACCTTCCCTCCCCTCCTCTCTCCTTTTCTCCCCTCCTTCCTATTAAGTGCCTACTGTGTGCTAGGGACATAAAGGCAAAAATTAAACCATTCTTTCCTTTTTTTTTTTTTTTTAAACCTTTACCTTCTAGGTTCAAATTTGGCCTCAGATACTTCCTAGCTATGTGCCCCCGGGCAAGTCACCTAACCCCCATTGTCTAGCCCTTACTGCTCTTCTACTTTAGAACCCAGACACAGTATCGATTCTAAGACAAAAAGTAAGGGTTCAAAACAAAACAAAACAAAAATGGCAAGGATCCAGGGCAATTCCTTTTTTTTTTTTTTTCTTTTTTTTTTTTTTTGCTTTCCCAGTGTTTACTTTTTTTTTTTTATTTTTTAGAAAAATTTTTCCATGGTTACATGATTCATGTTCTTGCTCTCTCTCCCCCCACCACTCCCTCACCCCCCCAGTAGCTGATGCACATTTCCATTGTTTTCTTCCTGTGTCATCAATCAAGACCTATTTCCATATTATTGATCATTGTTCTAGGGTGGTCATTAAGAGTCTACATCCAAATTGTGTCCGCATCAACCCATGTGTTCAAGCAGTTGTTTTTCTTCTGTGTTTCCACTCCTGTAGTTCTTCCTCTGAATGTGGGTAGCGTCATTGCATTACTGCTAGTACAAGCGTCCATTACATTTGGTTTTACCACAGTGTATCAGTCTCTGTGTACAGTGTTCTCCTGGTTCTGCTCCTTTCACTGCATCAATTCCTGGAGGTCTTTCCAGTTCACATGGAATTCCTCCAGTTTATTATTCCTTTGAGCACAATAGTATTCCATCACCAGCAGATACCACAGTTTGTTCAGTCATTCCCCAATTGAAGGGCAGACCCTCATTTTCCAGTTTTTTGCCACCACAAAGAGCGCGAATATAAATATTTTTGTACAAGTCTTTTTCCTTATGATCTCTGGGGTACAAACCCAACAATGGTATGGCTGGATCAAAGGGCAGGCAGTCTTTTATAGCCCTTTGAGCATAGTTCCAAATTGCCATCCAGAGTGGTCGGATCAGTTCACAACTCCACCAGCAATGCATTAATGTTCCAATTTTGCCACATCCCCTCCAGCATTCATTACTCTCCCCTGCTGTCATTTTAGCCAATCTGCTGGGTGTGAGGTGATACCTCAGTGTTGTTTTGAAAAACTCTCAACAAGCATCATATGCAATGGGGATAAATTAGAAGCCTTCCCAATAAGATCAGGCATGAAACAAGGATGCCCATTATCACCTCTATTATTTAACATAGTACTAGAAACACTAGCAGTAGCAATTAGAGAAGAAAAGAAATTGAAGGTATTAAAATAAGCATTGAGAAGACTAAGCTATCACTCTTTGCAGATGATATGATGGTCTACTTAAAAAATCCTAGAGAATCAACTAAAGAGCTAGTAGAAATAATCAACTTTAGCAAAGTGGCAGGATACAAAATAAATGCACATAAATCATCTGCATTTCTATATATTTCCAACACAGCACAGTAGCAAGAGGTAGAAAGAGAAATACCATTTAAAATCATCCTACACAATATAAAATACTTAGGAATCTATCTACCAAAACAAACACAGGAATTATACAAACACAACTACAAAACACTTTCCAAACAATTAAAACTAGATCTAAACAATTGGAAGAACATTGATTGTTCATGGGTAGGACGAGCTAACATAATAAAAATGACCATTCTACCCAAATTAATTTACTTATTTAGTGCCAGACCTATCAAACTACCAAGAAACTTTTTTTACAGAATTAGAAAAAACTATAACAAAGTTCATTTGGAAGAAAAAAAGATCAATAATATCAAGGGAAATAATGAAAAAAAAACGTGAAGAAAAGGGGCCTTTATTAAACTATACTATATTAACAGATATTAAACTATACTATAAAGCAGCAGTCATCAAAACAATATGGAACTGGCTACGAGATAGAAGGGAGGATCCGCGGAATAGACTTGGGGTAAGTGACGTCAGCAAGACAATGTATGATAAATCCAGAGCAATGCCATGACAAAAAGGGATATCCACCATCATAGAAGGATAGACAGAGTATGACAGCAGATTGAAACATACTTTTCTTCACTTGATTTCCTCCCTGAATTTTTCTCTAGGGTAAGCAATATGTGTCCTATTTCACAACATGCCATACATGGAAATATGTAATATATGATCATATATGTACAGCCCGTATCATGTTACCTGCCTTCCTGGGGAGGGATGGGAGGGAGAAAGAGAACACAGATTGCAAAATATTAGAAAACAAAGACTAAAAACTGACATGTAAAAATATAAAATGAAAAGAAAGAGAACCTACCACCTTTTGGAAGCCCATTCCTTGGCTATTAGGGAGCTGTATATGTCTCGTTTGTCCATAGTGGTCTGCATGTTGCCTCCCTGATTATACTGTGACCTCTTTGAGATCATCCTTTGTCTTTCTTTGTATCCCCAGCCCTTGGCACGGTGCCTGGCACATAGTAGGCACCTAATAAATGCATAACAACCAAGCCGATGACTAGGTCTCCCTTTTCTCCCTTTTCTCATGTAAAATGAGTGGATTTTAATAGATGACCTCTAAAGATCCTTCTGCTCTGAAATCTTATGATCTGAGGATTTCCTTATAACCAGAAGTTTGCTTAAGCCCAATCAAAGGGATTGTGGGTTATTGCACCCTCTCTGCTCTGCAACCTTTTATTTCCTGGACCCTCCTTAAGCTCTGGAAGCAATTTGTGGTCCACACGATTGCACTTTTAGCTTCTATGTCGGATTTTCATTGTGGAGACTTTCTGCTGAGAGAGGGGGAACTCGTGCCAAATCAGGAGGTTAGATTTTGTTGGTTTAATTGAAGTGATAGACTGGAAAATTACAAAGCCAATGCCCAAGATAATCTATAGTGACACTTTGTGAGGTGGTGATGAAAATAAGGATCACTTACATCTATAGAAGGCTTTTTCTAGAGAAAGAGGGTGCCGAGTAGTCTTTAATGAGGGCTTTGGGATCCCTGTTCTCTTTGGCACTAGTGGACATCCATGGCTGTCCACTGTCATCAGTCCTGATCAGCCCATTTTATATTGGGAGAAGGGCGATCGATCCACTCCTTCACGGGTACCCATTCAGCACCTCTCTTAGTTGCTGGGGGTACAGTCCCTGCCTTCACAGGGTTTCACTTATGTGTACACAAATAAGTCAAAATAAATGCTATCCAGAGTAAATAAAATGAAAGAGGGCAGGATGGTAAAGTGGATGGTGCTGCCCTCAGCATTAGGAAAACCTGAATTCCAGACCTTTCTCTGACACATACTACTTGTTCGACCCATGGCAAGTCACCCATGGAACCCTAAAATAAGTCCTTATGTGCATTGGTAAAGAGACCTTCCTTCCTGGGAGTTCCCTGTATCAGTGGAATCGGAGATCTGGTCCCTCCCCAAATTCCATTTCTTTTGTGAGTGGTAGCTAAGGGGATCCTGAAAGATGTTTTTTGGGGAAGTGGCATCTCGCTATCTAGGCCACCCAAGGACTGGCTGAAGAAAATGAGTCTCTCTATCCAGGGCAAGGCAGGTCTAGAAGAACATATGTTAGTTGTCTTCTAGTGTTTAAAGAGCTGTCTGGTGGACAAGGGATTCACTTGTTCTGCTTGGCCCCAGAGGGCAGAACAAGGAACTCTGGGTGCAAATCACAGAGAGGCAGGTTTCATCTTGTTATAAGGAAACATTTCCCAGCAGAGATGCACCAAAGTTGGTAGGGCTGCTTCAAGTTGTTTTAATAATATAACATCTGGCATTTTTAGAGCACCTGAAAGTTTGCAAAGCATTTTGTCAACTGTATCTCATTTGATCCTCAGGGCAACCCCGGGAGGTGGGCGCCATTAATGTTTCAAAATGCTTTTATTTTTTAAAACTCACTTTTATTAGGGGCAGTTGGGTGGCTCAGTGGATTGAGAGCCAGGCCTAGAGATGGGAGGTCCTGGGTTCAAATTTGGCTTCAGACACTTCCTATCTGTGTGACCCTGGCCAAGTCACTTAACCCCCACTGCCTAGCCCTGACCACTCTTCTGCCTTGGAACCAGTACACAGTATTCATTCTAATATGGAAGGTGTTGTGAATTCCATGTGGAATTCTCCAGCCCTTCCTGCTAAGTCTCCTACATAACAACTAAATAATAATCTTCCTCACAACAAAGGTAAGGGTTTAAAAAATAAATAAAATAAATTCACTTTTATTTTCTTATTCTGTAGTCTTTCCCTCCCTTCTCCCTCTCCTCTATACACTGAAAAGGCAAGAAAATCAAAATCCACTACAAATATCTATAGGCATGAAAAGCAAATCCCTAAATTAGCTGTTAGAAAGAAAGGAAGAGAAGAAGGAAGAAAGGAAGGAAGGAAGGAAAGAAAAAGGAAACAAGGAAGAAAGAAAAGGAAAGAAGGAAGGAAAGAAAAAAAAATCTGCTTTAATCTGTACTTGAGATCTATCACCGCTGTCTGGAGGTGGGGAGAATGTCTTATCATGAGTTCTTTGGAATTATACTTGGTCATTATTTGATCAGAGCTCTTGAGCCTTTCAAAGTTGATTATACACACACACACACACACACACACACACACACACACACAAAATAATATTTTATCCTCATTTTGCAGATGAGGAAACTGATACATTAAGTTAAGCATCCAGGATCATCTAGCAGGCAAGATATCAGAGGCAGGATTTGAACTCAGGTGTCCCTGTTTCCAGATTCAGGACTCTTATCTACTCAGAGTGCTATTAAGCTGCCTAGTGAAGTTGTTCTGAATTCCTCCCCATACATCCTTGGAGCTTTTAAGGAAGAGATTGGCCAGGCATCTCTTGGTGACATACGGGAGAAAAGATACAGATGGTGTTTTGTGTTCTGTTAGCTCCTCTCCAACACTGAGATCCCTTAAGGGTCCCATTTCATTCTCACGACAATCCCATGAGTCAAATTTTCTCATCGTGATCACAAAACTGAGGTTCCCAGTTAAGTGACTTGGCCAAGGTCACAGAGGATCTAAGAGTTAGAAGGGACTTGGTGGTCTTCTTGTCCAACCATACCGGAGCCAAAATTTTTCCTACGATATACTTGAGTCAGCAGACAGTCAATCCTTCGGTCCTGGCTGGCTCACTTCCAGGCAGCCCATCCCACTTTAAGAGAGCGGCAAATGTGGGGAGCTTTTCCTTAAATTGAGCTTCAATCTACATTGCTGCATCTATCCATTCTCATTCTTTGTTCTACCCTCAGAGACTAAGAAGAACAATTCTAAGCCTTTGGCCACATTCTTTGTGGTTCATTTCTTGAAACTCAACATGATCTCCCTTTGACCACCATTCTTGCCTCACCTTCTCCCCAAGTGTTCTTTTTCTTGGCTAAACATCCCTATTGGGACAACCGATGCACCTGTAGGGGCAGCTGGGTGGTTCGGCGGATAGAGCTGTTAGACTTGGAGTCAGGAAGACCCAAGTTCAAAGTTTGTTCTGATCTGGTTTGCTGCGTGATTCTGGGCAAGTCACTTAACCTTGTGTCTCAGTTTCCTCATCTTTAAATTGGGGATAAACAGCTTCCCAGGTTGTTGTAAGGATAAATGAGATCTTTGTAAAGGGCTAGGCAGACCTTAAAGTGTGATATCAATGTTAGCTGTTGTTATTGTTGTTGTTATTATTATTATTATTATTATTATTAAGGGTGTCCAAAAAGCCTTCATGAAGTTTAAGGTTTAAAAAGTTGTAATAAGCTTAAAAGTGTCCTAAGACTTTTGAGCCAGCCTGCGCGGATGATCCTGAGGTCTTTCCTGTCCTGTTTGCCTCCCTTTGTTTACTCTCCAACGTCTTTCCCAAAATGCGATGTCCAGAGCTGAATATGACCTACGGCTGGTGAATAAAACAACCTCATTCCTTCGGCCTTTCTCTTTGATCTTACCCGGCCTCCCTCGGTCCCTCGGGCGGAGAGTCTGATTTTTATAGACCAGCGAAGCTGCCTGTTCAAGTGTCCTCGAACCCTCCTTGATGCTGATAATCAGACTCAGCCTGAGGACTGTCCACCCCATCGGAAGACCAGCCTTGCTTTTTCAGACACCCAATGGGAGGACGCCACAGCAACAGAGCAATTAACAGCTAATCATGGTTGATTAAGGGATCAGCCAGGTGCAGTGGGAGTCTTGGAAAGATTTAAGTCTCTTCGACCTTTCGAGGAGGATCTCGTCCATAGTTAGTGCTTAATAAATGTCCTCTGAGGTTGACACGATCTCAAGGAAAGGATAATAATCAGTGAGTAACCATAGAGGGCATTTAAATAGCACTTTAGGGTTTGAAAACAGCTTTTTGTGTATTATTTCGTCATCTGAGCCGGGAGAGGAAATCTTCTGACCTGATGCTGAAATCTTCTTCTCCACAATTGCTTCTGGTTCTGTCGTCTGTGGCCCAGCAGAACAAGCCTCATCCTTCCTCCCTGGGACAGCCCTTCACCTACATGAAGACCCCTCTTGTCTTCCCCTCCGCCTGGGCCCCCCAGCTGTGTCTTCTTCAGCCTGAACATCCCCAAATCCTCCAACTAACCTTCATGATCTTCAGCCTAAGTCCTGTCTCCAACGAGAGCATCCCCAACAGAAAAATAAGAGGACACGTCAGAGTCCTTTTTAAAAAATAAACAAAAAGGGACAGTTAAGTGGCACAGAGAAGAGAGCATCAGGCTTGGAGTCGGAGGACCTGGGTTCAAATCTGACCTAACTGTGTGACTCTGGGCGAGTCACTTAACTCCATTTGCTTATCCCTTGCCCTGTCTTAAAGTTGCTACCGAGACAGAAAGTAAGAGTTTTGTTTTTTCTAAAGCAGGCCTATGATTTTGTCAGGAAAGTAAGTTCCTGAGGAGAAACTCCCTCTCCCAATTCATCCAGGGGCTGGGCTGCAAATTAGTGCCTTAGGTTAATGCTTGGGATAATTGATTTGCCCAAAGTCAGTTTGGGTCACAAACCAGAACTGAGCTGTTATCTCTCTGCCCAGCCCAGCCCCTGCCTTTCTGGGGCCTCCTAAAGGATTTCTATTTAGCCCGGGATAAGAGAGCACAGAAGAATGCGGCAGCCTTTGGGGGTGCCTATGGGTGTGTCGGGGTACAGACTGTGGGAAGTCATTGTAGGCCCCACTTGGGCTGTTCAGGTCAAATGCAAAGTTTCTTATTAACACAAAGAATGCCACTGACGTGTCCTTTGGAATAACCAAGGACGTTTCTAATTATAACCTGTGGAAGGAATTGGGTCCTAAATAGCGACCCCTGTTAGAAGAATTCCAGCATTGTCGCAGCGCTTTGGGTCCTTCTGTTGTCCCGGGTGCCCCGCACAGCATCGGGGCCTTGAAAATGACCCATTAAGGAACGATCAACGGGCAGAGGAAGCATTTGTTCTGGCCTTTTTCTTAACGCTGGGCAGGCGTGTCTTGGGATGTTTTCTTCCACATGCTTAGAAAGCATTTAAAAATACAAATATATTCATTGCTGCCTCTGAGAGGGAGAAGGGCGCTGCTGCCTGCCGTTGGGGAGTCCGGTGGACCTGGCTGCCTTGCCGGCCACTCACCGCTCCCCGTGACTTCGGACCACTGCCCTGGGCCCAGTTTATGGGGGTCTTTCCTTTGCTCTTTATTCGCCCCTTTCCAGATTCCTAGAATTGTTTCCTTTGGTTGGGTGCCTGTCTCTCCTTTGGGAAAGGGTTCTTTCCCCCAAACTACCTTTGATTCTGTTTTGTTTCCACCCAAGTCTGTGCCTGCTGTTTGCTAGGAAGAATTAGCCCAGCCCTTCCTGACCAGAGGCCAGTCATCTCCCTCCTTTGGAGGGTCACAGGGAGAATCTCCAGCTTGACCAAAAGGAGTCATGGGAAGAACATTAGGTTTAGATACAAAGACCTGGACCTCAACCCAGCCTTTCCTTAGGATTCTGTTCAGAGTTGACTTTTTTAATCCTCTGAGCCTCCATTTCTCACTTATCTCCATGGGTTGTTCAAAGGAAAGCTGTTTTAAAGCTACAAAATGCCATAGAAAACGCTCTTGTATTCTGGGATCATTAACGCTTCAACTTCTGCCTTCCTTAGACTCAGGAGGGTGCATGGGCAGAGAGCAGCACTAATGTTATTCCTCCCTCCCTCTTTTCCTTCCTTCCTTCCTTCCTTCCTT
>NC_058133.1:12332398-12357666 GCF_016433145.1 Gracilinanus agilis | reverse complement strand
CTCTCTCTCTCTCTCTCTCTCTCTCTCTCTCTCTCTCCCCTCCTCCCACTCCCTCCCATAGCCAACATGCAATCCCACTGTGTTTTACATGTGTCATTGAGGAAGTTCCATTTCCATATTATTAATATTTGCACTACGGTGGTTGTCTAGAGTCTACATCTCCAATCATATCTCCATTGTCCCATGTGATTAAGCAGTTGTTTTTCTTCTGTGTTTCTACTCCCACAGTTCTTTCTCTGAATGTGAATAGTGTTCTTTCCCATAGGTCCCTCAGAATTGTTCTGTATCATTGCATTGCTGCTAGTAGAGAAGTCAGTTACATTCGATTGTGCTACAATGTATCAGCCTCTGTGTATGATTTTCTCCTGGTTCTGCTCCTTTCACTCTGCATCAGTTCCTGGAGCTCTTTCCAGTTCACATGGAATTCCTCCAGTTTATTATTCCTTTGAGCACAATAGTATTCCATCACCAGCAGATACCACAATTTGTTTAGCCACTCCCTGATTGAAGGACATCCCCTCATTTTCCAGTTATTTGCCACTACAAAGAGCACAGCTATAAATATTTTTGTACAAGTCTTTTTCCTTATGATCTCTTTGGGGTATGATCCAAGCAGTGCTATGGCTGGATCAAAAGGCAGATAATGTTTTAAAGCCCTTTGGGCATAGTTCCAAAGTGCCTTCCAGAATGATTGGATCAATTCACAACTCCACCAGCAATGCATTTTGCCCCAACCCCTCCAACAAGTATTACTTTCATTTGCTGTCATGTTAGCCAATCTGCTTGGTGTGAGGTGGTACCTCAGAGTTGTTTGATTTTGCATTTCTCTGATTATAAGAGATTTAGAACATTTTTTCATGTGCTTCTTGATAGTTTTGATTTCTTTATCTGAGAATTGTCTATTCATGTTTGTTGCTCATTTATCAATTGGGGAATGGCTTGATTTTTTTGTACAATTGATTTAGCTCCTCATATATTTGAGTAATTAGACCTTTGTCAGAGGTTTTTGTTATAAAGATTTTTCCCCAATTTGTTGCTTCCCTTTTAATTTTGGTTGCATTGGTTTTGTTTGTGCAAAACCTTTTTAATTTAATGTAATCAAATTATTTATTTTACATTTTGTACTTTTTCCTAACTCTTGTTTGGTCTTGAAATCTTTCCTTTCCCAAAGATCTGTCCTGTCTACAACTTTCAATGGTTCCCTCTTTATTTAAGAGAGAATATAAACTCCTTTGCTCAGTGTTGAAGCCCTGTACAATCTGCCTAAAACCAACTTTCCAGCCTTGTCTCATATATTAACTGCCCTTCCCATCATTCCTGTCCTAGCCAGATCAGATGACCAGCTGTTTCCTGATCTAATCATTCTTGGAATGTCCTGCTTCATCACTCTCCTGTTGAGATTCTTATTTTCCTTCAAAACTCAGCACAAGTACTTCTTCCATGAAGCCTTTCCTGATGTCCTGCCCCATCCCCTGCCCCCAATAGGTGTCTTTCTCTCAAATTCTCCCTTAGCACTTGTATCACTCTCTCCTTTGTCCTTCCCACATGATGCCTTTTTGTATCATTATTTGTGTGTCGGCATGTAAATGGCATGAGAAATCATGCAATGCAGTGCAAAGTATGCTGGGTATGGAGTTAAGAGAGACCTGGATCTGAATCATGCTTCTCACACTTACAAGCCATGGGGCTAGGAATGTCTCACTTAGTGACTTAACTTAGAGTGATGAAAGCCAGGCTAGAAATTGCTCTACAGAAACTCACTAGTTATGTGACCCTGGGCACATCAGGCAGTGCCTCTGAGCCTTAGTTTTCTCATCAAGAAAATGGGGAACAAAATACTTGTCTCATAGTATTGTTGTAAGGATCAAATAAGACAATATTTGGAAAACATGTTGCAAAACCCATAGCATGGTGTACATGTCAGCCACCACCACCATTGTCACCACCACCATCATTACCGTTACCATCATCACCATTGCCATCACTACTGCCTTCATCATCATCATTACCACAACCAATACCATCACCATCACCCTTACCATTACTCTCCTCACTATCATGATTACCATCATCATCATTACACCATCACTACCACCATTATTAGCACTTCCATCATTGCCATCACCATCACCACCACCATCATTGTCTCTACTACCACCTCATGGTTGCTGCTCCTTTTTTTTGGAAGAAGGGGGAAAGCAGGGGGACCGAACCCAATTTCATCAGCATTGAGAACTCATAATGAAGATACTTCCTCTACCAGTGTAGATTAGCACTTGCTTTGCAACTTATAGTCGTAGAGGGTGAGCTAGGTCACTAAGAGGTTCAATGGCTTTCCCAAGGTCACACAGCCAGAATGTGTCCATGGCAGGACTTGAATCCAGATCATCCTGACTCCAAGGCCAGCTTTCTATCCCCTTGGCCCCAGCTCCTCACTACTAATACCACTATTATGATTCCTGCCGTTAGACTGTAAGCTCCTTGAAGGCAGGCATATTGACGGGGTCATTTTGGAGTCTCCAGCACTGAGCAAAGTTCCTTAGGTTCTTGCTTATCCATATTAGATAATTAATAATTGCTTGTTGAATTGATTTTGACAGTGGCCCATTGTATTTTCCAATTGCTAGCTGACCCTGTTGGCTTTAAGAGGAGTCTTAAAAACAAAACAACTCATATCTTTCATCTTAGTATTGGCAGAAGTATAAGAAATATAAGGCAGAAGAGTGGTAAGGGCTAGGCAATAGGGGTTCAGGGACTTGTCCAAGGTCACACAGCTAGGAAAGGTCTGAGGCCAGAGTTGAATCTAGAACCTCCCATCTTCAGACCAAATGCTCTATCCACTGAGCCACCTCACTGCCTCTGGGGTTTGTTGTTGTTCTTCAGTCATGTCCAGCTCTTTATGACCCCATTTGGAATTTTCTTCACAAAGATACTGGAGTGGTTTGCCATTTCCTTCTCCAGCCCGGGAAGGGTCTTTAATAGAAGGTTCCAGGGATGTGGAGTCGTGATCTCCAGCCTCCTTTTTCTTAGAGCCATTTTTCCAGTTTTATATTCATTTCACTCCTTTTATGATTTTAATCTTTTAAAAGCTCCTCGTGGGTACTTTATTAGCTCGTCTCTCTCAGTCTGAACATGAGACTTTCTTGCTGAGCTCTCATTACCCTCTTCTCTCTCACTCAATACCTTTACTTATTGAATTATGTGAAATTCTATTCTCTCATGGAATGGCCAGCACAGAGCTGGGGGACCTTAGGAGCCATCTCATCCAACCCGTGCCTTAAGGAGAACCCTACAACCATGGGCTTACCAGGTGGTCCCCCAGCCCCAGCTCGAAGCACTCTAACAAGGGAGGACCCTTACCAGCTAGAGTTATCTCCAATGGATCCTTGGCATGTCCTGTTTGTACATAATGACCATTTCTGTCCATTTAGACCGTGAGCCTTTTGAGAGCAGGCACTTTGTGCGCCTTTCCTTGATTCTCCAGTACTTGGTACTGCACTAGGTGTACAGTAGGTGATTAATAAGTGCTTGTTGATTGACTGATTGCAACTTCCACTCATTGCTCCTGGCTTGCCCTTGGGAACAAAGAGTCTAATCTGTCTTCCACACTATAGTCTTTCAGCTGTTTAAAGACTGATAAGTTCCCCACCGCAGGCTTCTTTCCTCCAGTTCCTCCTACATATCCTCAGTTCCTTCAACCAATTTTCCTGGGAGTTGATTTTTGTGATAGATCAGGAGAGTGTAAGAGAGAACCTATTGTGGCCCTCCGTGAAGTCAAGTCACTTGACTCCAATGAACCGCCACACTCTTGGTCATGTAGGAACTGGCAGATGTGATTACTAAGGCATTGTCAGGATCGTTTGAGAGTCCATGGCTAGCAGGAGAGGGAGCACACCGAGTGGGGAATGTCCAGTGTTTTCTTGATTTTCAAAAATAGGAAGAAGATAGGTCTTAAAAATGTAGGCCAATGACATTAACTGAATTAAAAAAAAATCCTTGCCTTCTGCCTTAGAATTAATACTGTGCATTGGACCCAGGGCAGAAGAGTTGTAAGGACTATGCAATGGGAGTTAAGTGACTTGCCCAGGGTCACACAGTTAGAAATTTGAACCCAGGATCTCTCATCTCTAGGTCTGGCTCTTAATCTACCGAGTCACCTAGCTGCCCCCTTTTCTTGGATTTTTGTTAAAGTCACGAATGTGCCCTTAGAGCAGTAGCTGATTTGTATCTAGAAAAATCACATTCAGGGGAAATCTATTAAAATAGGAGTGCAAGGGAAAAGTCAAGATAAATGACAACTTGGTAAAAGAGAACATCCAGCTGCTCTCATGAGCCCTAACAAGCTACATCCCAGGGCCCAGAAAGAGCTTGAAAGATGTGAATCACCAACTGAGAACCTTGCAGAAATCCTATGGAGCAAGAGCCCGAAGACCTGGAAGCAGCCAGATGTTATCAGGATTTCAAAAGGGGGAAAAGGATCATTCTTGGGATCATTCGGTTTGGGAACTTGATTATAATTCCTGGAAGCATCTAGCATACATCAGATTTATGATTTTGTTTTAGCATCATCTTCATTTCTGGATAGATCTGTTCTCTTTTCCTGCCGAATGAGCCTTTCTTTGTTACAAAGATTCACCAAGAAAGAGAAGAAAAAAGTCATTCGGCAGAACCACCAACACATCGGTCATGTCTGGCAGTATATGTGACAGTCCCCACACATAGTCCCTCACCTCTGCCAAACAAGGGATGGGGGGTGTTTTCTCAGCTTTGCTCCAGGGCCAGGTTTGTACGACACATTCAAGTGATGGGCTTTTAGCCTCTGGAAGCAAGTGGCAATTGCTGTGTGTCAGCATGGCCTTGTTCAGAACAAATCTTGCCAGACTAACTGCTTTTCCTTTTTTGACAGGGTTACTCAACTGAGAGAGGAAAATAATGCCATGAGCAATAGTATACCTGGGTGTCAGCAAGGCATTTGCCACAGTCTGCCATTCTTTCTTCGTGAAGAGATAGGAGATAAGAGCAGAAGGATGGCACGTACTAGCCTCTGAATGGTGATTCATAGATGACTGGGAGGCAAGTCCCCAGTGGAGTTCCCCAGGGCTTTCCCCTTAGCTCTCCTCATTCTGTTCACATTGTAAAATCAGACCTACTTACAATAATGGTGAAGGGCTGGAGAGTTTGTTTCTAAAAGATATGGAGAACAATGAGAATGTCACTGCTGAAAATAGTACAAAATATTTGTCTTTCTGTCATGACCAAGTAATTATTATTTAGAATCAATCAAATGAGACAATATCCCTTCATCCTTCCTTCCTTCCTTCCTTCCTTCCTTCCTTCTTTCCTTCCTATCAAATGATAAACATCTATCAGATTCCATGAGCCAGACTTTGGGGATGCAAATACCAAGAATGCTGCAGCCACTCCTCAAGGAGCTTCCATTTTACCAATAGAGATAATCTCTCTGTGTGTAATTATATGCAGATTCAATAGAAGATAGTAAAGGAGGAAGAGGATGAGTCATCCCAGCTGCTCAGAGGAAGGACAGAGGTAGGATCCTAGAAGCTATAATTGCTAGCCTAATAGATTTAGATCTGGAGTGGACATTAGTGGCTGAGTCAAAGTTCCTTATTTTACAGACGAGGAAACTGAGGAATACAGAAGTTAAATGATTTTCCCAGGGCTAGACAGCCAGGAAATGTCTGAGGCATGACTTGAACCCAAGTCTTCTGGATGCCTAGTCCAGTGTTTTATACACCATACCAGGCTGTTTTTTTTTCTAAAGGGAAAACCAGGTGAGTTAAAGGAGCCCCTAAGAATGAAATTCTGAAAGTACAAAGAAATGAAGGGAAAAGGAAAAGCTTTATCCTTAAGAAAATGATGTGAGTGCACAGGAATTCATCAGCCAATAGAGATGTGTGAAAGGCACGTAGATAAGCCAAGAGCATGGGAAAAAGATGAATTATAAAAGCATGGTATTGACTCAGGGAGAGCCATCTGGGGAATGCTAAAGATCAGGTGGCACAGTGGATAGAAGGTTGAACTTGGAGTCAGGAAGACCCGAGTTCAAATTCAGCCTCAGACATTTCCTAGTTGTGGGACCCTGGACAAGTCATTTAAGCATATTTTGCCTCATTTTCTTCATCTGTAAAATGGGCTAGAGAATAAATGGCAAATAACTCCAGGATCTGCCTAGAAAACCCCAAAGGGTGTCACAAAGAGTTGGACACCGCTGAAATAACTTAATCACCACTAAGATCTGAGAGAGGTGAGCCTGGTAAAGAAAGCAAAGGATGAGAATTCCTCCATTTCTCATTATGATTGGGGAGTGGGAGGTGGAGTATCACCATCACTGCTTAGGGTTGTCTCCAATACCAGATGAGAGAAAAAAGGCAGAACTAAGCCCCTGTTGTATTTCTCTTTTTTTTTCTGCCAAGGAGATACTATTTATACCTGAAAAGTCAGAACAAAAATGGCTAATAGAGAGTTGACACTCAAGATAAGTAGGGAGATAGTAACCCAGCACCCAGCTGCCCTTACTGAGTTTAAGTCACCAGACCAGAAGACCTACATCCAAGAATACTAAAAGAACTGGCTGATATTGCTCAGCCACTGTTAATTCCCTTTTGAAAGGTGCTGATAATAGGAGATTTGCCGTGGGACCAAAGAAGGACAAATATCCCCATTTTCCAAAGGAAGAGAGTAGAGTCTGTCAACTATAGTCCTGTGAGCTTGACATGAATTCCTGGAAATATTCTAGGCTATTTTATTAAAGTAAATGCCAGTGAAAGTCTACAAAAGAAAGAAGTAGAACATAAGCGCCTTCAAGGCAGGAACGTTTCATTTTGTCCTTGCATCCTTAGTGCCACAGGATGGTAGAATCCTCAGTAGCACAGTGGTCTGGCATACAGGTACTTAATAAATGCTCCATGATAGATAGGTGGATTAGCACTTATTTGTACATGTGCTTCCTCCTTTAATTGGGTAGCTAAGATAAAGTGGTGGGTCTGGAGACAGGAAGATCCGAGTTCAAATCCGGTTTCAGAGTGACCCTGGGTAAGTCATTGAATCCTGTTTGCCTCATTTCCTTATTTGTAAAATGAGCTGGAAGAAGAAATGGCAAACCACTCATATCTTTACCAAGAAAAACCCAAACGGGATCGCAAAGAGTTGGACATGACTGAACAACAATAATCTCTCCCTTACTAGAATGTAAACTCTTTAAATAGCAATATTTATATTTTTGTCTTTGTATTTCCCCAGTGCTTGGCACATAGTAGGTGCTTAAAAATGCTATAAGAAATGATAAGCAAGATAAGCTTGAAATATCTGCAGGAAATGATGCAGAGCAAAATATGCAGAACCCGGAAAACATTGTACATAATAACAATATTGGATGATGATTATCTGTGGAAACTTGGCTGCTCTCAGCAATGCACTGATCTGGGACAATCCCAAAAGACTCATGACAGAGAAGGCTCTTCACCTCCACAGAAAGAACTGCTGGAGTCTTCTTTCCCATCAGCGTATTTATGGCTTTATTTTGGGTGCTCTTACGACAACGACCAATATAGAAGTGGGTTTTGCATGACAATAAAAGTAAAATTTAAAAGAAAAAAATATCCAGGCAATGGTGAGCCTAAGCTCTGGTTGCAACCTGAACCCCACCCCAAAAAGTGCTTGTTTGCCTGAACTAAATTGAAACAGTAAGCAAAAAGACTCAGCGTGGCTTCCACAAGAACAGGTCATGCCAGGCGAACCTCATTTTATTCTTTGACAGAGTTAAATAGTTTAAAGGAATGTTCCAGATAGGTAATTTATTTAGACTTTAGCAAAGCATGTTATTCTTGGTTGGAAATTGAAAAGAAGTGAGCTAGGCAAAAGGATAAAGAAGCATATTTGGAATTGAGGGACTAAAACCAAACAGCAGTCATGAATGGCTTGATGCCAAGTTGGTAGGAGGTCTCTAGTGGAGCACCCCATGGATCTATCCTTGACCCAGTACTGCTTAATATCTCAGATAATGCCTTGGAGTAAGGCACCGATGGAAGTGCAGTTTGATTTCTTTCTGCAGGATCCAGAGAAGAGAACTAGGAACCAAGGGGAAAAGTTATGGACAAACAGATTTCAGCTTGAGGCAAGGAGCCCCCCTTTAACAATTCTTCCAGTCCTTCCCAGTGTGGAAAGGGTGTTCTCAAAAGGTAGTGAAGTGGGCAGCTGGGTAGCTCAGTGGATTGAGAGCCAGGCCTAGAGACGGGAGGTCCTAGGTTCAAATCCGGCCTCAAGACACTTCCCAGCTGTATGACCCTGGGCAAGTCACTTGACCCCCATTGCCTACCCTTACCAATCTTCCACCTATAAAGTCAATACACAGAAGTTAAGGGTTTAAAAAAAAAAAAAAAGGTAGTGAAGTTCGTTGGAAGGCTTCAAGGAAACATTGGAGAACCATTCATTGGGAACGTGGTAGAGTTCTTTCTCTAAAATAAAATTTCATTTTTTAAATTGACAGAAATAATCTATTTCTTCTCACTCCCCCCACTGGAAAAAGATGACCAAGCGAAGGGAGAGATGGGGAGATGTATTTCTTTTCTGTGAGGATTTTGGCATGATTCACCACTTCTTAGGGGAAACATGTTTCGGCGCAGCCTACCTCCCGTCATGGGAATGGATGATATTGAGGAGCCGCACTTCACATTCTTCCTTTAGGATGTGAGCTCTTTACAAGCAAGGACAGTTTCATGCTTGCTCTCTCCATCGTCCAGCATAGTGCCTTCAACAGAGTAGAGATGGAATAACCACTTCTAGGTATTTTGGCCAATTGGTTTGTTCGTTAATTGGTTAATTGTTTGAGTCACAAAATTTGAGAATAAAGTGACCATTCTTTTATTCTCAGATTTCTGCGAATTGAACAATTAGATAGATATAGATATAGATATAGACATAGATATAGATATAGATATATGTATGCATGTAGGTATCTCTGGGCATATACTCTTCTGCAACCTATCCATACAAGCGCTCATCTGCTTTGGATTTATTCCACTTCATTTCCCCTTTTTTAGGCTCTTGAGAATCAAGATTTCATGGTGTGTGAAAAAAGAGTCAGAGTCAAAACTGAGGTGATAGAACTGGGCTTTGCCCCAGAGCAAGAGCAGCGATTCACATACTCGTTCTTTTTGCCATGTAGAAACAACTGAGAGATGATCTAATAAAAAGAATCATCATTCAGAACAATGAAGCCCTTCCCTGCCCCTCCCTGCTTCGACTCCTCATAGCGCCTCCTTTCTGCCTGCCTTCCCCAATCCGTCTTATGTTCCTTGCCCATCGCATAAAATACACGATTTGCTAGTTAGGGACTTGGGCACGGGGGTCCTCCATTTCCTTCACTGTAAGGTTTGAAGTTCCTCCTTTGAGACGAGGAACTATTTCTTCACAGGCCCACGTCACCCTGTCCTGCTTCGAACATCCAAAGCCAATCGATATTTTTCATGTGATTTCCAGATACGATTCCCACGTGAACTTGAAAGGATGGAGTTCCACTGATTTTCTTGCCCACTTAGAAGTCATCACTTTGTTAGGTGGGAACATGTTCTGGGGAGAGCCACGAGGCAGCCACCACCACAGTGGAATGTGTTCTTGTTCCATTGTTCAGTCACGTCCAAATCTTCGTGACACACGGACGTAGCACACCAGGCTCTTCATTCCTCCACTCTCTCCCGAAGTCTGTCCGAGCGCACAGTCGTTGCTTCCATGGCAACATCTAACCATCTCATCCTTGCCGTCCTCCTCTCCTTTTGCATTCAATCCTTCCCAGCATCAAGCTCTACTTCCATTAAGTCCTATATTCTCATTATGTGGCCAGAGGAGTTGAAGCTTCAGCTTCAGGAATTGTACTTCAATGAATGGTCTATATTATTATTTTTTTTAAACCCTTAACTTCTGTGTATTGGCTCCTTGGTGGAAGAGTGGTAAGGGTGGGCCATGGGGGTCAAGTGACTTGCCCAGGGTCACACAGCTGGGAAGTGTCTGAGGCTGGATTTGAACCCAGGACCTCCCGTCTCTAGGTCTGGCTCTCAATTCACTGAGCTACCCAGCTGCCCCCTCCTTTCCCAATTTTAAACCAACCAGTTGTTCCATGTTTGGTTTTAATTGTTGCATCTTGACCCACATACAGGTTCCTGAGGAATCCAATAAGACGATCTGGTATTCTCATCTCTTTGAGGACTTGCCATATTTTGTTGTGATCCACACAGTCAGAAGCTTTAGTGTAGTCAATGAAGCAAAAGTGGATGTTTTTCTGGAACTTCCTCGCTTTCTCCACCATCCAGTGAATGCTGGCAATTTGGTTTCCAGTTCTTTTGTCTCTTTAAAAACCAGCCTGTGCTTCTGGTGATTCTCAGTTCACAGATTACTGAAGCTTAGCTTGCAGAATCTTAAGCACAACATTTTCAAGCATGTGAAATGAGTGTAATTGTTTGGTAATTTGAACATTCTTTGTAATTGTTCTTCCTTAGGATTGGGAAGTAACCTGATCTTTTCCAATCCAGTGGCCACTGTTGAATTTTCCAGATTTGCAGGCATATTGAGTCCAGCACTTTCACAGCATTTTGGATTTTAGATAATTATCTGGAATCCTATCACCTCCGCTGGTCTTATTGTTAGCAATGCTTCCTAGGGCCCATCTGACTTATTTTCCAGGATGTCCAGCTCTAGATCGGTAACCGTGCCATTGTGGTTATCAGCGCTGTCAAAATCTTTCTTTTATGGTTCTTTTATGGTGTATTCTTGCCACCTCTTCTTAATCTCTTCTACTTCTGTTAAATCCCTACCATTTTTGTCTTTTATTATGCCCATTTTTAGCATGAAATATTCTCTTGGTAGCTCTGATTTTCTTGAAGAAATCTCTCGTCCTTCCCATTCCATTGTTTTCTTCTATTTCTTTGCTTGCTCGTTTAAGAAAACCTTCTTATCTTTCTTTGCTATTCTCTGGAATTCTGCATTCAGTTTGGTGTATATTTATCTTTTTCTTTTCCCTTCTTTCCGCAGCTATTTGCAAAGCCTTATTAGATGGCCATTTAGCTTTCTTTCTCTTCTTTTTCTCTGGAATTCTTTTGTTGCTGCCTCCTGTACAATAGAGCAAACCTCCATCCTATAATTCTTCAGGTGCTCTTATCTACCAGATCTCCTCCCTTAAATCTATTCACCCCCTCCATTTCATGTTCATAAAGGATGCTATTTAGGTCTTACCTACATGGTCTGATGGTTCTCCCTACTTTCTTCAACAGAATCAGAATGTGAAGTAATGGCTACTAGTACCAGCCTGACTACGAGTCCTGAGAAAAGTTTTGTTCTTTCCTTAAAATCCCTTGCTGGTGCCTGTCTGCGCACAAACATTAAAATATAATATGATTTCATTTCCCAAACATTTCTAGTAACTGAATTTCGCCTGTCACAGAGTGGCCAGGGAATAACACGAGAGAGGTATAAATGTAAATGTAGACAGCGAGCCCAATTTCTTCCTAAATGTTAGTAATTTTCCTGACTGGGGGCTCAGAGCAATTGTGATTGAACTCATAACATTTCATGTAAAATGACGAAAGGTGCAGAGTAGAGAGCCACATAGATCTCAGGGGCTATTATATTGCCCCTGGAGTATAACAACGATAGAACTAGTATTTACTTAAGCATTTTAAAGTCTGCAAAGTGCTTTATATCTCACTTCATCTGAAAACAAGCTAATTTATCCTAACAGCTTATTATAAATCAATTTTCTAATTTTTGGAAAGTGTAAAGATCGAGGACAGTACGTAATCATTTAGGACTATGCCTTCCGCCCTGAAATGCTAGTTTTCATCTCTGCCATCTTTTATTCCTTAGATAAGAAAGCATTAGAGGACTTTGGTTTAAATGTATGGCCCGATGAGCAATTCTGGTCTCGAACCCATCCACATCGTCTTTAGTACCATATAGGAAGAGAAGGCTCGTAATCACCTCGCTTTAAAAAGAAAAAGGGAAAATAGCCTAGAAATGGTACGAATATTAATAAGCCTGACTTTTTTGTTTTGCCCAAGTTCAGTTCATTAATCATCCCCCAAACTGGTGTGTCTTGAGAGCTATGTAGCTATAACTCACCGTGACAAGTGGTGTATGAGTCAATATGGTGCCCCGTGGATCTGTTTCTTTGGGGGCGGAGGAGATGGGGGAAGAATTACCCCCTGGAGATAACAGATATTTTGGTACGGCTTCTGCTCGTGCTATAAAAAGTCACCTGCTCTCATTTCTTCCAGGTATTTTCCATCATCTATCCTCTTAGGTAATTACATCAGAGTTGAGCCTCATTTGGTATTGTCACAAAACCATGTCATGGGTCCCTGAAGTACGGGAAGGTATTGAGCAATATTCCTGGAAAGCTCTTGGCCCTCCTCTAGTTATTAAATGGAGAAGAGGCTCAGGATGCTTACTGGGGGCTTGTCAGCAGTGCTTAATTATTTTCCGTAGGCCGAATGAAAAAAATGATTGTGTGAACACACGCCGTATTAAGTCTGGGACGACGGAGCCCAGAGGTTAGTGGATGTTAAGTCAAAGGAAAGTAAAACACTTAGAGCCACTTGGCTTAGACTGTTTCTATGGAGAATGCCACATTTTAGGAAAGTCATAGAGAACCTGAAGACTATCTGGAGGAGGGCAATTAGGATTATGAAACACCTTTAAGGTCATGGAAGCTAACGATCTAGTGAAGAAACTAGGAATATTTGTTTTAGAGAAGACTTGGGGTGATAGAACTTGACGTTTTCAAGTGTTCGAAGAGCTATCATTTAGAAAACAGACTAGAGACATTTCCTAGCTGTGTGACCCTGGGCAAGTCACTAAACTTCAGTTGCTTAACCCATACTGCTCTTCTTCCTTGGGACCAATACTTAGTATTGATTGTAAGACAGATGGCAAGGGTTTTTTTTTTTTTTAATGTTTCAAATACTCTGTTTAATGGATTTTTTTCAAACATTTATTAATATTCATTTTTTTGAAGTGCCCCTCTAACCCATTTTCTTTTTCCTTTAAAAAACCCTGACCTTCTATCTTAGAATCAATATTGGTTCCATGGGAGAAGAATGATAAGGGCTAAACAACTGGGGTTTAGTGACTTGTCCAGGGTCACATAGCTAAGAAATGTCTGAGACTAGATTTGAACCCTGGACATTCTGACTCTAGGCTTGGATCTCAATCCACTGAGCAAACTAACTATCCCCTGGGGGAAGTTCTTATCCTCTGACAGTGCCCAGAGTCAGAAGCACTGAATGGAAGTAGTTGAGATGGATCGAGCATTGATTTAAGGAAAAGATGAGAGCTGTCTTAAAGTCTTTTTAAGGATGAAAACTGTCTTAAAGGGGGCTGGAACAACCAGCCCCAAGCAAAAACTGAATCACTTTTTGCAGGTACATAAGTTATAAGTCAAATTTAGAGTTAAAAGAAACCTCAAATACCATCTAGTTAAACACTCTTATTTTACAAATGAGAAAACTGGTACCCTAATAGGTCAAGTCATCAGAAGTATCTGACATCACCGATGTAGTGTCAAAGACTAGATTTGAACCCAGGTCTTCTTCTAGTGTCAGAGCTCTTTTCACTGTACTTCTTATGAAATTTTATTTTTTCAATTATACATAGAAAAAAATTTTGACAATTGTTTTCTGACATTCTCACATTTCAGAATCTGAGGTTCAGATCCTCTCCCTCTCTCCATCTCCCAGGCCTCACTGAGATGATAAATAGTCTGATATAGGTTATACCAGTGCTTTACTGCAATTCATATTTCCATATTCCCCATGCCTATTTTCCCCATGCCATATTCCCCATTTCCATAGTCCCCATGTGACTGAAGACACATATCACACACAATAAAAAATCGTGAGGGAGATAAAGTGAAAGATGGTGTGCCTTCATCTGCAATCAGATTCTAACAGTTCCTTCTTTGGCTGTGGAGAGCATTTTTAAAAAAATCATAAATCCCCTGGGGTTGTCTTGGAACCTTGTTTTGCTGATAATAGTTTAATCCTTCACAGTTGATCATCCTACAATATTTCTGTTACTCAGTATACTATTCTTCTGGTTCTGTTTAAGTCACTTTGTAACAGTTCATATAAGTTCCTTCAGGTTTTTATGAACTCATCCTTTTCATCATTCCTTATGTCTCAATGGTATTCCATTGCACCCATATACTACAACTTGTTCAGAAGTCCCCCAATTGATGGATGCCCCCAAGTTTCTAATTCTTTACCACTACAAAAAGATCAAACATCTCTTTATATGTACCTCCCTTCTTCAAGGCCAATGCTCTTTGAAAATCCAGATTAGGCTGATGTTCCTTCCAACTCTAGAAATTCTATTTGGAAAGAATTATTCCTATATCATCAATCAATTTTTAATGTAGTTTTTGTCCCTCTTCCCCAATATATTTGTCCTTGCATGTTATTTTCATGCATTGTCTGAGTGGTCAGGCATTGAGGCACAATGCCCAATCCACAGTACGTACTGAATAATTGCTTCCTGATTGATGGATATTTGTGTGTGGGATGAGGTCAAGGGCAATAGCATCACCCTTTTCCTTTGTTTCATAGTATGGTGCCTATTGATGTGCTATAGATGTAAGGACTCTCAAGGAAATCTTTTTGAAATGGAATCGAGTAACTTTTTCCCAGCTTAATCATCCTCATCTAGTTAAGCCCAGATCAGAAGTACATTGGCGAAAGAACAATTTCTAAGGTGGATTAAGATGGAAAGTAATTTCACCAGTCACCACTTTAAAAGCTCAAGCTTGAGACTGGGATTCTTTTCTAATATTACACCAGTTTGGGGTTATTTTTTGACCACTCTGGATGGCAGTTATTCAACAAAGGTTTGTTAAAGGCTTAGTGCTAAGGTAAATGTAGTCTCTGGCCCCAGGAAGCTCACCATCGAATTGAGGAGACAATTTATGAACAAACGAGTATAAATAAGATCTATACAAAGTAGTTAGAAAGTGATCAGAGAAGGGAAGACTGGCTGTGAGTGAGGTTAATTGGGAAAGAAGGTGGGAGTGAGCTGTGTTTAGAAAGAAACCCAGAGGTGGAGGTGAGGAAAGCATATTTCAGGCATGGAAGGGAACATCTCTTGCAAAGAACAGATGAAATCATGTCTAATTTATGGACTTTGGGCTGATGTTTTTAGATATTGCTGGCTTGAATGTGGGCTGTTTTATTTTAAAATCAGCAGTGGCTAAAGGTAGATATGGCTTTGCCTTGATGCTTTAGTGTCCCTTAAGTGCCAGGTGGGAAATGAGCTGCTTAAGAACAGCTGGATTGACCAATGGACAGAGCACAGATTTAGTAAATGGAGAGTTTGGGCTAGTATAGGGCCTACATGAGTTATTCACAAAGCTACTGTGCTCATTGTGGAGTAGGTCTAGGTGATTTTTGCAGTGGGGCTCTGGGGAAGGTTGACCAAAGAGAATATCAGCTGAGCAAGTTCCTTCAATAGCACCTTGTTTTCAAATGAAGTACTTGAAGAGCCGATAGGATTCTGTCTCTTATTTCTCCCTTCTCCCTTCCCCATTAGTCTTCCCCTCACCCCATACCCCAATGGGGTTGGCCTTAAGTGGTTGCTTCTTTGTCTAGAAGGGGACCAAAGACATGCCTTCTGGTTGATTAGATGAAGGTAAGACCTCCATGGCTGCACTGATCGGGTCCACTACAAATGTATGTTACATAATCTGGGTCTTCACTTTAGCAAGGTAATCTTTTTTTATATTTCTCTAATTAATACACCATTCATCTCACCATTATAGTCATTCCAGCCTTTTTTCCCCTCTTCATGCTTCCCACAGCGTCCTCTCTCCCCCTTCTATCCGATCAGCCCAGAGCCTTATCTCATACTTCAAAAAAACCCCAACCAGTTGGAAGCCATTTGCCGAGATTCCTCCTTTTCCCAACTGCCTATAATAGAAACTGCCAATTTCATTTATGATCCTGTAGATTGGGTCTTCTTTGTATACCGAAATGTCTGCATTCATTCAAGGTCATTAAAAAACAAAATGTTAATGAGAAAAAAAACTAGAAGCTCTTAAATATCCACAGTGAAGAAAAGTCAGTGACTCTGACTTTGAACACAAACGTGCCTGGATCCTCTGCCAACTAACCTGATCTGATGAAGTTCAAGGACAGAAGCCAGTATGCCTGTCCTCCAATATCCTATTCGACAATTGTCACTTTTTTGTTTTTTCATCTTTGCCAATCTGATTGTGCAAGGAAGGACCTCAAAGTTGTTTTAATCAGCATTTCTTTTATCGGTAGCATTGAGAGCATTTTTTTCAACTGGTTGTTGATAGGTTGTATTTCTTCTTTTGAGAGCTACCTTTTCAGGTTCTTTGATCACCCTTATCTCCCTCTATTAAATCAAACTCAAACAGAGGTTGTATCAAGTTAAGACTACTTATCATTCTCTATTCTTAGCACCATTTCCAATTCTAGTTTTAGCTTTGTCATAGCATTTAGGAAGTGAATTTATTTACCTGAAAGTGTGGCCTCTATCAGGCTAGGCATAGCTTTTCTTAGGCAGACTGGTATTATTGATCCTTGAAAGTAGAGTTTTTACCTTTGTCTTGCTATATCTTGAATTTTCTCCATCTAGTTCCTTTGCTTGTCTGGGCCTTAAAACATACATTTTAAGCTTTTTGTGACTTCCTTTCATGGATCCGATCTGGAACACTTTAAAAAAACCATTATTCCAAAATACAATAATGTTCCTATTATCCTGTGTCTGAATCCATTTTCTATAATTTTACTGTATCAAGATAACAAATGGCCTCCGGTAGCCATTTCAGATCCAGCAGGGCTGTGAGGCTCTAATCTAAACTAAGTTCAGCTTGAGGGATGCAAGCATCTGATTTATAGATCACTAGGAGATATTTATGTCTTTTAATAGGTCTGTGCCTTAAAATTTTATTCCAGAATGTAATAGAGAAGAGGAGAGTACCTTAGATCACCATTCTGGTGTCAGCGCTCAGAACAATGCTAGAGCAGGAGAATGGGGGGCAGGGATGGTTGGGGGGGGGGGCAGGGAGAAATGGTCCTAGTTGGAAATGTCACTTTTGATGGAAATGAGCAAGTTCAAAGTTTTTTTCCCTCCTGCCCACCCAATTCAATTCCATATTAAAAATGATGATAAAATTGGACTTCCAAGTTGGGAATTTTTTTTTACACAATTATAGAAATACACCATGTCACATGAGAGCAAACCTCAGTATCATTTTCTCCACTCTACTGGTCTAATTCTATTTATATCATCTAGCACTTTATCACACTGGTTTTATGATATTTTAATCAGAGCTGTGAGAGGAAGATGACTCTGTGAACCTGGGTATGACCACCTATTGAGTCTGGTAATGGCTAGGATTTGCAGCAGACATGATTTATGAGTATGTCCTTCTGTGCTAACAATGGAAGAGAGCAATAAATGAATAGGACTGAGTGGGGAGTATTAGGTAGCAGTCAGTCTGTCAGTCAGTAAACATTTTTTAAGCATTTAACACATGCCTGGCACTATAGTTATTCCTGGACATAGAAATGAGAGAGAGAAGGAGAGGAGAGAGAGTGACAGAAAGCCACACCTAGACAGACAGACAGACAGAGGAAGAAAGAGAGAGAGAGAGACAAAGAGAGAGAGAGAGACAGACAGACAGACAGACAGACAGACAGACAGAGACAGAGACAGAGACAGAGAGACAGAGACAGAGAGAGACAGAGACAGAGACAGAGAGACAGGGAAAGAGAGAGAGAGAGAGAGAGACAGAGACAGAGACAGAGACAGAGAATACAGAGAGACAGAGAGAGAATCCTTGCCCTCAAGGAACTTACAGTCTAACTGAGGCTAAAAGCTTGGGGCAAGATAGAGAAATCTGAGACATTCCAGAGTAGTCCAGCCAAGTAAGAATGAGAAGATGTCTGAGCTGAGCTTCCCTTTTTAAATGAAGGTTTTGGAATTCATGGCCTTGCTCCCAGTCAAGGGGACAGAGGCTGAGGTTGAGGTAGAATATTACGGCTGCTGTGATCTTGGAAGATGATGAGTTTTTTCCAATAAGGAGCTTCCTAGGAGCGTGGTGGAGAAGCCAGAGAAGTCCCAGAGTAGTATAACCTGGTGAAAAATGAGGAGAAAAAAGGTCGAGGGATCAGAGTGAGAAGTTCTTGCTAGGACTGATTGAAATCAGACTATGGGTGTCGGGGTTGCTGTTCCAGAGAAGAGGTGGTTGTGTCATTACTCCCAGGATAAGGAAGTCAGCAGCTTGGTGGGATCAGTGGGGGAGCAATGCTGTCCCTTCTACTTCCCCATGATCTGACTATATTCATCCATCTCCAGCACCTAGTGCAGAGGAGCCCATCGTTTGGCATTGGAAGAGAACCTAAGTGCCTCAGTAGGCCAGGAAACCCTCCAATTGCAGGACTTATCTGTAGGTTTGCTTCTTACAGAGTCGACTATAATTGACTAATAGGTCGTTTTTGGACTGGGGAAGGCTACATCCCAATCAGAACGTCTGGCTTTCATTGTAACTCAGTTCTGTTTTGATTTGATCTCATGTTTTCCTTCCACCAGGGGCTTCATCTCCCGACATGGAATCGAACTATGGTGGAGGTCTGCTCGACATGGTGAAAGGCGGCGCGGGACGCCTCTTCAGCAACCTAAAGGACAACCTCAAAGACACCATCAAAGACACTTCTTCCAAAGTCATGCAGTCTGTTGCCAGGTATGGCACTTGGCCTCTCTGTGTTTAAACAAACCTTTCTCTGTAGTGAAGCCAGTAAGCAAAACAACCCTCCTGAGTTTGTTTTGCTTCAAGACAGCTGTGTTTAGAGTATGATCACCTGGGATGGCTGGCCAAGGGCCTTTGCTGCCGAGTCAAGGCAAGGTTTTTAACGGCCAGCAGGACGAGGGAGCCAGCAGAATAGCTTCACGTCCCGCCGGTCACGTGCTGGCTGTTATTTCCACTTTCAGTGTCTCCGCCAGCTCTCTCCAAGCGCACGTCTCAGAATCCTTGTGGCTCCCCACTGGCGTCGGTCCTCGCGACATCACTCTCATTTCATCTCTTCATGATTTTCAGAGACATTTTCTCTAGAGCAGTAACAGACAGGAGCTCCTCCAGCACAGCCTGGAAGGTCGGGGCTTTGGCATTTGGAGGTGGTTTTGGATCAGAGGCAAACATTGGTAGAGAACATTCTAAGTGCTGCCTCTGGCACAGACGTGCTTTAGACAGCTCTCATAGACTCCCAGTTACATCGAAGGTTAGTAAATTAGTATTAGCACTAATTAGTACTAAAATTAATAGAATCAGTTCTTCACCAGGGAGTTCCATATATCGTCCTCTACTGTATGCCTGGCTAGAAAGGGAACTTGAAGGCCAGTGAATCTAACTTCATTTTAGACATGAGGAAATACAAGCTCAGTGTCATTAAGTGACTTGCCCAAGGTCATCGAGCCAGTAGATTCTCGCGGTGGGATTTTATCCCTGGTTTTCTCGATTCCAAGACCAACACTCCATGAGTTGTAATTATTGTGTGATGGCTCACCAGTCATGTACAGAGAGGCTATTATGTGTAAGACATTGTGCTAGATGCTTAGTGGGTTCTTTTGGTTTTAAAGTATAAGTCTTTGGATGGCTGTCTTTTGGGTTGACTTAGAGATTGACCAGGATTTTATCAAGAGCTATCCGAGGTGCTTTGTGGTCAGGGTGGTAATTAAAAAAGATCCTCAATTTGCATACTTGGAAGAGAGTTTGGATGGGTCCCATTAGAGGTTTCTGGTGACGAGGAACTTGAGGGAATCGAGAAGCTGAGGCTTATTAGGCAGTTTCAGATGTGGGCCTCACTAGGAGGAGGTAGAGGCTAGATTTGGAATGAGAAAGGAAGAAGAAAGATGATCATCCGTTACAGAAGAGGGGCCGCTATCTCGGTGGGGAAGAGCGTAGAAATGGAAGGCCAAAGTATGGAGAACATCCATGACAAGCAGGCACATCACACGAGGAGGAATCGCCCAAACAAAATCAAGGGGAGCCATTGTCAGAGTAGAGTAAACAGTATCCCGTGGGGCTGCCTCTAGGAGAAAGTGGATGGGCCATGGCAGAGAGCTGGAGAGTCAGAAGGAAATAGGTTTTGGATTAGGCCACGGCAGTCTCAACGGGTTCACTTCTGCCTCCTCTGTGCAGCCTCAATACTTGGTTCTTTCCTGCTAGTGCCCGCCTCTCCAGGGGTATCTTCTCTACTCTTTCCATATCATGCCTATAGCTAGCTATGTCTGTGCTATTTCTACCATTATAAGGTATATATTTTATATTATAAGTTTCTTGAGAGCAAGAACTGGTTTTGCTTTTTCTCTGAATTTCCAGGGCTTACAAATTGGTTAGTGCTTAAAAACAAACAAACAAACAAACAAACAAACAAACAAACAAGCAAACAAACAAACAAACAAACAAACAAACAAAAAACCAAACAAAAAACAAACAAGCAAACAAACAAACAAACAAACAAGCAAACAAACAAACAAACAAACAAGCAAACAAACAAACAAACAAGCAAACAAACAAACAAAAAACAAACAAACAAACAAACAAAAAACAACCCACCCAGAATCACTCTCCAAGGGGACACTTTACAGAGAAGGCGATGGCCCAGATGGGTAGAATGAGTTTCCTCACCTGGCGGTTCCCTTTGCCAAATGAATTAATGTTCTCCATCCTTATAACGTGCCAGGCTGGGAGGGGACCTTGGAGGCCGCTGGAGCTCCTGAACTTCATTTTAGAGATGAGGAAATGGCATCCCTGAGAAACGGATGACTTGCCCAGGGCTATTCGCAGCTAGGAAGTGGATGAATTGATTTGGGTAGCTTTGCCGGAAGCTGAAGACTTGGTCCTTCCCCACAAAAAAGGCTTTAAGCTTAACTGGAGAGAGAGAACCAGAAATAAATGCTTCTGAATGTGAGGGATGGAAATAGAGGTGGCCCTTTGCCACCATGTAATAACGTACACCCATGTAAGGTAATGTGGAAGGATCTAGGTGGGGAGAGTCCAAGGCAGCAGGATTAAGTACTTTTCTAGCCAAAGCCTGCTCTGTCTCTGGGCCCGCCATTTTGAGTCCTTTCAGTCCAGATGGTGAGACTGGAGCATTGCTCCTAATGAGAATGCAGCAGGTCTCTGTTCTGGAATGTCTTGTGTTCCTGGAGTGACATCTAAAGGGGAAATGGGGACGTCCCAAGCAGAATGCTTGACTAAAAATGGATTGCTTAGTCCATTGATGTTGACACCCGAATGATTCTTTTGGCGGTCAATGGGTCAAGGGAGGGTCCAAATCCATCTGTCTTTGGAAAGGAGTCGAGCGGTTCTCTTGAGATTATTTTCAATGGCTCTTTTGTGGGAGGGATTTACAGACGGCCACTTATTAACTAACGACTCTCTTTCTGTTTCTTGTCTCTAGTTACACGAAGGGAGAATTAGATATTTCCTACATTACCTCCAGAATCATCGGTAAGTTCCTCGTCTCCCGCGTGACTACAAGGACACAGCCTTGACGAGTCCCTTCGCGCTGGATGGTTCTAGTCATCAGAATTCCGTTTCTTCCCTTCTTAGTGATGTCCTTTCCTGCGGAAGGAGTTGAGTTAGGATTCAGGAATCAAATAGAAGACGTTCGGACCTTCTTGGATTCCCGGCATCCCGACCACTACACAGTGTTCAATCTGTCGCCCAAGTCGTATCGCAGTGCCAAGTTTCACAACAGGGTGAGTGGTGCCTGCGCCGGGGCCACAGCTGGAATCCAGCTCAGGGGCTCTTTCGAGAGAGGCTGCCTTTTCTTCGGGGGGCAGAAAAGACGTGAAGAATGCCCACGGGGGAGGAATTAGGGCACTGAACGTTTCTTAGGTGTTTGTCAGAGATCCCCAACAGTTCCTGGGGTGAAAATATATGCAGGAAGGAATTATCTGTGAGCGTGGCTGGCGTGACGTTTGCACCTTTTAATTTAGGCTGACAAATGTTCTGCGGAGGGTTCGCTGAGTGGGTCAGGGGTAACGAGCGCCATGTTAGAGGTTCTCGTCCTGGATGGGTCAGTCAGCTTCTATGCGGACTGAAGGACTGACGGGTCTTAAGAATTCATCTCAAAGACACGTCCCAGCTGTGTGACCCTGGGCAAGTCACTTGACCCCCATGGCCCACCCTGACCACTCTTCTGCCTTGGAACCAATACACAGTATTGACTCCAAGACGGAAGGTAAACCTCATCTCAACAAGTCACGTCCAGGCGTCCTGACACTACAGAGTTTGAGAAAGGCTTCTGTAAGGCTCACCTCAGGTTGTGCCGCCTCCCATCGTTCCTGGAATCTCCTTTTCTGCCCGTCGCCCTCGGCAGTGCTTTTATTCTCTCTCCTCCTTAAAATCCTTTGTATTTCTTTTGCATGTACTTAGGATTTCTCCTCCCTCCTTCACTGTCAGATCCTCGGAGGCAGGACTGTTTATTTTATTTTCTTTTTGGTATCCCCAACACCTAGAGTTATATACATAGTAGGCACTTGGGATAGTGGATAGAGCGCTTGGCTTGGAGACAGAAAGACCCGCGTTCAGATTCCGGCTCAGCCACTTAGTAGCTGCGTGACCCTGGGCAATTCACTTATCCCTGCCTCAGTTTCCTCCCCTGCAAAGGAAGGATAAAAATAGAACTTACCTCACAAGAGCTTGAGGGTCAAATTGAGAAGCGGCTTTGGGTCGTAGGTGTTCGCTAGGCACCAGACGGAAATCAAGACCTTCTGGGTATGGTTGATGAACCCGAACGGCTGGACCTCTTGTCGAGGGCCGCCTCCGACGGCTAAAGGGGTGCCTCTTCCGAGAGCATTCGTGCCGTTTCCACCTGTTGGGCGTCCTAGGAAGCAGTTGGATGTGTCAGCCGGATTCCTTTTTCTCGACCACATTCGAGGCTTCGTACTAAAGCTCTCTTAGAGCGATGGCTGCGAGTCTCAGGAATTTCACTCCACATTCATGAATTAAGCTCCAACTTTGTGTCAAGCCCTGTGAGACGGGAGGAATACAAAGATGAACAATGAAACAAAGCCGGCTCCTCCAGAGCTTACATTCTGTCGAGATCCCTGCAAGTACAGATAAGCAAGTATCGATAAAATAAATTAGTCGGAAAACAAATACGAATGTATACAAAGTAGTTAATATTGAGGTATTTAAGCTGGGTGGCCCAGTGGGTAGAGGACTGGGCCCGGAATCAAGAAGACTCCTCTTCCTGAGTTCAGTTCTGGCCTCAGACACCTACTAGCTGTGTGACCCTGGACAAGTCACTTCACTCTGCCTCAGTTTCTTCATCAACCAAATGAGCTGGAGGAGGAAATGGCAAACCACTCCATTTTTGCCAAGAAAACTCCAAATGGGGTCATGAAGAGTCAGACAACTGAAAACAAGTGGACCCCCAAAAGTTAATGCAAAGTCCTGGGAGGGGAGGAAGGGAAGGCACCAGCGACCGAGATCGTGGTGGGGAATCTGTTTGCTCTCATTCATCTCAGTGCAATGGTAGGACTGGATTAAACTGAAGATGCCCGAAATCTTCTGCAGCAGTCGAGTGGGCCCGACTAAAGGCCAAGAGACTGGCGTCTCCCCTATTGTAAGTGCTCTGTGGTGTTAGTGGCGGCAGAGGTCAGTGTAGACCGAAACAGCTGGGGATGCCTCCGGGGAGGAGAGGAGAGGGAGACGGAGGGCTCAGCCTTGTCTTGGGTAATGCCCATCGCCATCGAACATGTGACAGCTTCGTGGGGGTCCCCGGCATCATGCCATCTTCATGGAAATTTCGAGGGTCCCGTCCTCTCTCTCTCTCTCAACTTCTGCCGGACGGCTGCCCGCCTGCCGCCCTTTCCTGCCAGGGTCTCTGTGCCGTGGAGCAGCGGCCCCAGATCAGCAGGGTCGCCTCGTCCGATGTCACCCAGTTTTATTCTAAGCGCAATGCTCCGTCCTCTCGGCCCATTAGCCCCTCGTGGCCTTTATTCTCCCCGTTTCCTCCAAGAAGTGCCGGGCACATAGCAGGTGCTGAGTAAATGCTGGCCGCAGGACACCCCGATGCTATTTTTAACAGTGTCACGCCACCTTCTCGATGCACTTGACCCAGTCCCGTCTCTCCTGGCTTCCCGTGTGTATGTCGTCCTTCTCATTCTACATTTGAGCCTCTGGAGAAAGAGAGAGGCCAGCTTTCTCCTCTCCTTCCCAGTGCCCAGCCCTGGCCTGGACCCCAACATGGGGCCACGGCAGAACCGACACTCTGAGATTCCATAGCCTTGGCCGCCACGTTTGGATAAAGCCTCACTGGGACACCCGAGTCCTGGCTGCCGTCTTTTACACAACATGGAGGACGTCTCGTCTCCAGCTCTGCCATGATGGGAAAGTCACTGGGTGTCTCCTAGGGTCGGCCTTTCACAAATGGGGGGGGAGGGATTCCACAGGGAGAGTGGAGGGAAGAGGGTGTGCTGGGCCTGGGGAACCCAGGAGTGAAAGAACACCCAGGACAGACTGGGCGGCTGTAGTTCACACTCGGGACTGTGGAGAGATGTAACGTTAGAGGGGGCCGGAGGGGCATTCGGCTCCTCCTCTGGACTCAGAGATGCTTAATATGCTGGTGAGAAATGGCTTCCCTCAATGACTTCTCTTGCTGTCCGTTTTTAATGGACGCTTTCATTAGTATTTAATTATGCTAAAAGGCTACATGGCCTGGCAGGGTCCACGTGAAATAATGATGTAGCACCGTTTGGGAACAAGTTAATGCACAAACCCTTGGTGCTGGCAGTGATCAGGCCTGAGCTGAGCAACTGTGGGGCTGAAGAGCAGGGATCAGAGGCAATGAGATGGGGTTCTAGTCCCAGGGGTGCCATTTCCTACCTGTGTGACCTTGGATAAGTCAGTCACCTCTTGGCTCCTCAGTTTTCTCATCAGTAAAATGAGAGGGTTGGGCTAAGGAGCCTGGGAAACCCCTTCAAGCTTCGCATGTAGGACTTCAATTTTAATTCCAGCTCTACTGACTACCTGGGTGACACTGAAGTGGACTTTTAGCTTCTGCGTGCCTGAAGTCCTCATCTGTAAAATGAAGATGTTGGACCAGAAGGCCTGTAAGGCTCCTTCTACCTCTCCCCTCCCCTCCCCTCCCCTCCCCTCCCCTCCTCTCCTCTCCCCTCTCCTCTCCTCTCCTCTCCCCTCCTCTCCTCTCCCCTCCTCTCCTCTCCTC